>NC_136007.1:5388020-5485520 GCF_048128805.1 Centroberyx gerrardi | reverse complement strand
TTGATTTCACTTGTGTTTCTGCCTTTGTGTCAACTTTCAAAATGATTCAAAATTTGATGTAATTTCATTGATGAAAACCGAGCTGCTGCTTCAGCTTCAGAGAGAGAAACAGGGAAAGAAAACTGTGGAGGGATCTTAGTCCATTCAGTGTGTTGGTTCTTTGAAGACACGCCCATCAGCTTAACTATGCAGTGAAGCCTCGGCATGGGAATGCTTCAGCGTGTGAAAGTACAGTAGCACAACGAAGGTATTTATTTATTTTTTAACTCTTTATTCAGCCAGAGGCGATTCACTGAGCACGCATGCGCTTTTTTCCAGCACCGCCCTGCTTTCACCTCCACAGCTACAACTGCACTTTGTTCATAATCACAGGACCTTGGTCTGCTGCAACACAGACAAACCTCTCGGGTGGGTGTAAATCGGGGTGTGTCCATCCATTTCCCAGAGGCCTTTGCTGCGGGTGGGTGCATTCTTTTGATCGGAACCCGCAGCGTCATGCTTACGGCTGTTGTCAAAACAGGGAGGATCTCTGATTTATAGTGGCTCTGACAGCACTTTGATGCCGTTCAGCTTGGCAGGGTTTGAGAAAATCATGACGGCATTTACATGTAGTCGGTAATCTAATTGGAAGGTTTTGCTTTATTATTTGAGTAATAATGTTTACTGCGAGTCATCACTCTGCATTTCAAAAAGATAAAGAGTCACATCGTCAAAAATGTTTGTATTTGGTGGGCAAAAGTCTTAAAAAAAAGTCTTTTTTCCATAATAAGTGTTTACTTTTGTGTGAGAGGTGTCACTTTTTCAAATGGTGGATACCTTTGGAATGACAACTCTTCACTTAATACCCAGAGGCTACTTTGATTATGAAAGCACTTTGATAAAGCTGGTTGCACAGCAGAAGAATATTCCACTGATGTTCCCATTTTCATGTAATTTTACATACTGTACCTTGATATAGCTGCAATGATATTTATTTGGCACCCATGCTGCTTTCATTTTGTCCAGTGCTGAGAATCAAGTCTCAACAAATATAAATATAAATAAATATATATAAAAGCCAAGTTATGTGGTGGCTGTCCTTCATCTTGCATGTTGCATCATCTGAAGAGTTTTACTGAGTTATCTGCTGTTGCTCCAGGCTCTGATCTGTTGTCGCTCCGACTTGCCCAGTATTTGTTTAGTCTTGTGTTAGATACATCTTCAGAAAATAGTTTGGGGTGTTAGTCTTTAAACACTTATTCACTAGTCGGCTTTTCTCCAGGAAATCTTTTGATGATTTACTGCTTGGCGGTTTGAAAGGCAGACGAAGCGGGCGGATGAGCGACATGTTGTCGACCACACCTCTCCTCCTGCAGTGATGCAGAGGGTGCAACAGCAGGGTGCAGAAAATGTCTGGGTTCTTTTTTTATTGAATTGTATTTTATATATTTTTTTTGTTTATTTTATATTTTATTTAATTCCATTTATTTTAATGTAATGTAATATATGCATTTATTTCTATTTGTAATCTATTTATATATCTATATTTATTTGTTACATATTTAGCATTTTATTTCATTATTATTTTTCATTTTATTTTCATTTTATTTTTATTTCATTTTAAGAGTTCAGAAACTACTTGACATTGCTGACAACTGTAGTTTTGCTCAAACTTTGTTTTTGTTTTGTTTTTGTCTTTTGGCTGGATGGAAAGCTTTTGAAACAAATGGACGGTGTTAAAATATGAAGATCAGGCTTGCTGGGCTGATATTTCTTTAAAGGTGAGGGGAACAATCACATGAAAACCTTTGCTCCAGTGTATAGAGAAGGCAGAACTAATGTGAAGTTGCTGCAGGCGGCTGTTGACTGACAGACACTTTACATCTGAACACACACTCAGCCTGGTTGGCCTGAGGGGGGGTGATAATGTAACGCAATGACATGAAGTCCTGATCCGCTAACCAATGCACTGATTACATTGACACACACACACACACTTGACTGATGGACTGACTGACTACTCAATTAATAACGAAACGGACAAACCCGTCTTTATTTGTCACAAGCAACCATTTTTTTCACATATTGCATGCACACACACGTGCACGGCGGCTTGCACACACACACGCGCACTTCTAATGGCGCCGTGAAATATAGCCTCCGCATTTATCCCATCCTGGCTCGTCCTCCTCCACGGGCCGGCCAGGAGCGGTGGGCAGCTTGCAGCGCAGCGCCCGGGGACCAACTTCTCTTTTAGCCATCGCTGGTCAGACGACGAGCTTCTTGCATGTTTTTAGTGGGGGGTTCTTATCGATGTTATATGGAGGAAACCCCAGGTGAGCACGGGGAGAACATGCAAACTCCACACAGAAAGGCCCTTTTTTATGAGATAACCCACCTGGGCACTGGGCCAATTTGTAGTCAAGTCAGCTTTTTACAGTCATTTGCAGTAAAACACAAAACCAGTTTGAACCAAAGTGCTTCACAAAATGAGGCGGTTACAAAGAGTCAGAGCGAGGAGCTCCAACAGCAAAGTAAGAGAATAAGAGTAGCCTGTGGTTAAACCACAAATAACACAGTGACTGAACAGCTAATTGCATTTCTAAATGTAAGCTACGATTTGGCTTACATTTACATTGACATTGACAAGAACTGAAGAGACATGTCAATTCCTGTACTTGATACATATGATTGATTTTGTGTTTAGATAATCTCAGCTTGTTAGCTAACACCATCTGATTTAGTCAGTAACGTGTCTAGTATAAACAAACGTAAGCGCGTTGCTAGTAGTTTCATGCTAGCATTAACATCGGTTGCTTTGGTAAATTAGCCTGCTGGCTAGGTAGCTAGCTAACAAAGCCATAAAAACAGTTCAGTTGTTTGTCTTCAACTCTACAAGCTAAAGTGTTTTGGAGTAGAGACAGGGCTGAAGACTAGATATTTCCCTGTGTCACACTAATCTAAATTTGTAAAAAAAATCTACTTTAGCAGACTTTACTTTTACTTATTACATTACTCAATTGACTTACACACGCACCACCACATGTGTTTTTCAGGTATCTCTTTTTCTAGACCGGTTGTTTTATAGCCGTTATCTTCACACAGCTGCTTGAAGATTTGTGATGCAACTGCAAAGCTTCCATAGAGCGTATTATAACAGACACAGTGAAAGCCCAAAGAGTAAAGGTTGTAAGACAAGTTTTAAAAATGCGATGTCTTAAAATGCAAATACATGCGAGAGAATTCCATGTTCCCAGCAGGACAGGCGTCAGCTACATGAAGGAGACACGACTAGAAACAGGAAGTCTCACATTGAGGTAGTGCAGTGGGAGGTAAGGGGTTGTGGTCGGGGGGGGGGCAGATTTTTTAGCTTCAGTTTTTTCTTATTAGATCCGATGCTTCGGAGAAGGCTATTCCACATTCTCGGTGCAGCCACAGCAAAAACCCCATCACCCATAAGTCTTAACCAGGACCTCTACATGCGCACACACACACACAGAATAAATCTCTGCACTCTCTTAACCCCTAAAATCGAATTCACATTTCACACAGTAAACACAGTGAAATGTGACAGATGTTCATAGTCAACCGGTTTCGGCAGCGATTAGTCTTCACATTCCATACAGTTCAGTCCTGCTGTTAGTTTTGCCTGTAGCTCTGAGGTGAGGTGCACAGGTCTGCACAGGTGTGCACAGGTGTGCTCAGGTCTGCACAGGTCTGCTCAGGTCTGCTCAGGTCTGCTCAGGTCTGCTCAGGTCTGCAGTCAAAATTGTATATTGTAACATTGACCTGAGGGTTTATTTGTATCTGTATAGGCCTCCATCAGGGCCGGTCCCAATCTGCTGGAGGCAAACATTTTCTGTGGAGGCCCCCTTTGAGACAAATCCTACCCACCATCAATCAATAAAGACTGAGTAAAAAACACTTTTTTTTTTTTCTAAAGTAGAAAAATAAATTAAAGGATGCGTGAGGCCCTAGGCATTTGCCTATTCAGCCTATACGGTGTGCCAGCTACCATGTTAAAACTGTGCCACCCGCAAGCAACACAAACACTACTTTTGCATTTGACTTGATAGTTGTATTTTTATTTATTTATTGTTTTTTTTACCTTTATTTATCCAGGGAAAATTTGCTGTGCATGTGTGCTCTTTATCAGCAACACTGTCCTTCAGATTCACGCAATTACACACATTTACTTCTGGGAGCTTCCCAGTATAACCACAGTCTTCTACTGTTGGCCACTGGGTAAACTGGAGCTGCTGGAAGTGAAATGCCTTGCTCAAAGGCACTTCAGCAGCAGTCGTTGAGGAAGGGGGGTTAGCGTTTCTCATTTACTTTTCTCACCCAGACCCAGAAGTTTGGATAGTTTTGGTTTATTTCATGATCAGCAGCTGCTGTAATTAAAGCTCCCTCTCTGCTCCGCTCATGCAGCTCGGCACTGAAGAGACCGTTCATTTAAAACTAAATCACTTTAATTGACAAATTAGTAGGCGACGCAGAGCCATAGCCATAGCTGTGTTCACGTTAGGGTCGTGGTTCTGTGGAGGCTGCAGCATGTGTGAGGGGGCGGAGTTAACTGAGAGATATTTTAGCCGATGCTCTGATCCGGAGCGACAGCAGTAGACACAAATTTAATTACTAGATCACCAACATTACAAGCAGCCATGATCAGAGTCATAGTGCCATGATAATATTCTTGTGATATAAGTGCTAGAAAAAGAATAAAAATAAAAGCTAAAGAGAGTTTTATTGTTTGAGCAGGTCGGGGTTCAGTGTCTTGCTCAAGGGCTTTTCAGCAGGACGCAGCAGGATGGCTGTTGATGGACACAGCAGCTGATGTGGGGATCAAACCTGTGACCTTTCAGTTACGGGACAGTCTATCTACCCGCTCGCCCGCCCGGCCGCAGACTCTCCTTAGATTATAGGAATATGAGGCTTCTCAGAGCTGAAGTTAAGTGGTATTTCCCTTTTAAATGTGGTCTCTCTGCTCAGCTGGCCCTCTGAAGCGTTTGTGAAGTATCCTGACCTAATTACAGGACAGTGATCCGGGCGATGGAACAACAATACAGAGGGGCGTCATGGATACAGGATATCGTGTTTTTAAAGTTTATCCTGACAAAAGCCCTCTGGTATCAGGTAGTGTAATAGTTAACGAGCCAACCGGGATTACAATGTTACAATATTATTACCCAGAATTACTTAAATGGACAATAAGTTAGATTTTTACTACCCCTTAGCACAAAATGACCACAAAATATCTGCATAATATAGGCCTATCTGTTGATCAATAATTGCTGGCTTTCCAAACTCACTTTCCAGCCCGTTCAGGAACAAATTTTCCCCACACACTGTAATTTAAAGGCAATTCCTATTTTTGCATCTGAGATACAGGTATGCCACCAACTTCATTTGGTGCTTTTCTCTGTCGACCTGCGCCCTGTAAATGCTAGTTCACGGTCCTTTACAATTTAAAGTTTACACATATCAAAATTTCTCAAATACAGCCTTCAGCATTACGCTCTCCAGCCCATATAAGCCACAATAAACTTGATAAACTTCATCATGTCTCCTCCTCACAGGCTGCCAGATGTTAGTAAAGATATAACATTCGTAAAGGTAGCCCGTGTAAAATTATCGAAATATATCGTCGAATACTTTTTTATATTAAGTATATGAGTTAATAGTTTACTCCAAGACTTGAATATGAATAGATGTGTTCTGCAGTGAAACATGCAGCTGAAAGTCATTTGTATATCTTTGTCTTATCACATCTGCACACCATCTGCTTGTAGAGTCTGCTGCTGATAAAAAACTCTCCTGTCTGAAGCCGTCAGTCTGTTGCAGCACAGCCTGGTGTTGTGACACAGTGACGCCTCAGGGCCTCAGGGTGCCATCGCACCCACAACTCAACCACAACTTTACTGTGTGGGAGTCGCTGTCTGGAATTGGTGCCCGACTGTCCTCGGTGATGGTATATTTTTTATTTCTGCCTCTTTTTGCTAGATGCTGCACATCACAGAGGTGTGACCAAGTCAACTTTGCTTGAGTCTCAAGTCTTGAGGCACAAGTCTCAAGTCAAGTCCCAAGTCTAAATGTAGATTACCAAGTCAAGTCCAAGTCAAGTCCATGTCATTAATGTCAAGTCTCAAGTCTAAATGTAGAACAGCAAGTCAAGTCAGAACAAATCAAGAGTCCAGTATCAATTTAATATCTTGAAGAAAACTAAATATCTAGGACTTTTCAATGCAATATGGTTTTAATAGGATAAAAACTTGGTAAGAGCATCATGAGTTTGAGGTGAACAAAAGTACAGTATACATACACAACAACAAAAAAAGGATGAAATATACATAAACTACAACAAACATTACATGAAATTACAAGGCAGTGTATATTAAAAACAAACACAGGAAATGTACAGCATCACATAGCAATAGTGAAGTCTAATCCATTACATTAATATTAATTTGCTTGTAAATGTGTGCATGATTGGTTTGTTTCTAACTAGCGTCACTAAGAAAGAGTGTAGATCTGAAGAGGTTTTCACTGCTCAAATCCAGCACTGTGTTTGTTTTCTGTGCCGATACCCTGTGCTGATAGGTCTGACGGTGCCTGCACATCAAAGGGGTTTGTGTCGTGCAGAAAGCCTAATTGTCTTTTTAATTGAGATGTTTTTCTGCGTGTTGAATTCCCATGCTGCAGCAGGTAGAGAGCTGGGCCTCATCCAGCCTGATAATGACTGTTGGAAAGGCTGGGCCTGGCATTTCATCAGCAACCTTTGGTCCCAATGATGCACAGGCAGATTCCCCCACTGAGAGGAATGGGAATGTGTGTGTGTATGTGTGTGTGTGTGTATATTGTGTGCCTGTGTGTGCTCACACTCCAAATTTCTGTGTTTTTCTTATTTTTGCTCTATATTTTCTCTCTATTTTTTTTTCTCGCTCACTTTTTCTCTCTTTCCTCATTTCTTTATCTTGTACTCTTCCTGTCTCTCTCCCACAATCTCTCACACACACACACACACACACACACACACACACACACACACACACACACACACACGCACACACACATACACACACACACAGCCTGTTTGGTAAGGTGACTCCTTTCTCTCCAAAAGCCAGCATCTAGTGTTACACGGTCACACAGAGTCCTGAAGGGCTGACTCACACACTGACCTACATCACTATTCACACTGGACACACACACACACACACACACACACACGCATACTAACTTTCTGACACTTTTCGCTAGTCTACTGAGACACACAAAACATTTAATCACACACCTTCTTCTAGCTATTTTACTTTACTTACTGACACTGACACTCCTTTCAGTAATCTACTGAGACACACACACACACACACACACACACACACACACACACACACAGTAAGGCTTTGTGGTGAGGCAGACCCTGGCAGGGCCTGACCCGGTTCAGAGGAGAGGCGATGACGTATTGTGTTTACCTCTTGGATTACCAGGCAGATAGTCTTTAAGGACGCTTCTTTCTCAGATTCTTTCTCAGATTCTACCTTAAGATAACTGTCCCTCTGCTCTGCTGTTAGACGGTTCGGCCAGTAGATGTGAAGTAAACAAGACCAGTCAGCTGTAGTTGATCCCAGCTGAAGGCTCTGAATGATGTTTGTTGGAGTTAGAAAAAGGGGGGTGCTGCTTTAGGGGGCGTACAGGTAACCCCCAAACTCCAGCACAGCCGTTGGAGGGAATGCTTCCTCTGAAATCAATGAAAGCTGCTCTGCTGGTGTTTGGTTCGTGTTTTGTTGGCGCTGAGTTGTGTCTGATAGAAATCACCAAGGTTCAGTTCTCAGTGGCTGATGCACACGTTCAACCTCAGTTGATATTGGTTATTTTTTAGTGTGTTGATAAAATGAATGACACTCCACATTGGCTATGATGTTCAATTAAAAATGGCTCATACCGTTTTCAAAGTGACAACAAACATACTCCAAAAAGCAGATAACTGTAACCGACTGCATGAGTGTCTGGCTTGTTTCAGCTCAGCTTTTCTTCACATTTGTGCACAAAGTGAAAAAAATACCAAAGCTATACTTCTGCATATTGATGGATCTGGTGCAGACACTTTCCCCCTCACTTTTCAAAATAAAAGCGCACTGTGGAGTAGCTAGAACCACACTGACGCAACACAATTTGTGGAATTTGAGGTTATCCAAGTGCTCTAACAAGCGACTGTGTTTGTGTGTGTGTGTGTGTGTGTGTGGTAGCAACCAATGAGATTGTTTCTGCCTCTAAGAAATGTTTATACGAGTAAAACTCCAGTCTTAAAAGTATTCAGTCCCTGAATTTAGAATTTTTGCCTATACTATATTACATTATAGTCTCATTATTATAGTTACAATGCGCTCATAATGAGGTCATTGTGTTCTTATAATGCCCTGTGAACATTTCTGTCAATGACACATTTCAGGGACAGTATTTGTAGATCCAACATTTTTTATGTACATCTTCATTCTTGTTCAGTTTGAGGAAATATCTGCAGACGCCTCGACTGTGTGATCGGCGTCATTCATTCCAGCTGTGTTAATCACACACATTCAAACCTTTTATGTAATGTTGTCCTGGAACAAACCCAATATGCAAATCATGTGTGCACACGAATGACTTGGGTCCAAACAAACCCTTTAATTGAAGGGTTTGTGGAAACGGAGAGACAGCTGGCACTTTATCAGCGCTTCTGACAGATCTGTCTCTATTCTGTGTCTTAACAGGAAGTGACCTCGCAACCTCTCAGTTTTCCCATCATGCTCGAATTAAGCAATGAACTCAACAAGAGGAAAAAAATCTATTCTGCGTCATTCGGCGAACAATAAATCACAGAAATAAGTGGGATAAAAGTGTGATACTTTATTGATCCCAGTAGAGAATTTATCTTCTTGCACACCTCCCACACACACACACACACACACACACACACACACACACAGACAGGGAGGTCAGAGGTCAGGGTCAACCCCACCCGTCTGGTAGTCCAAGGAGATTAAAACAAACACTAAGAATATAAAATAGCCTACTGTTTGACCCAGGTCTGGTCTATTCTCTCCATGCTCTGTTTTTCCTTTCTAGGTCAGCCTATCTTACACACACACACACACACACACACACTCACACCCACACACACACACACACACACACACGTCTCTACCTCGAGTCTAACCTATCATCATAAGGTTGCTATAATCCTCCCACACATTCTGCACAGCAGTATGAGTGCTGCAGTGAATCCCTGGAATTTAGCATCCGAAGTTTACTGCTTATTAAACCCTGTGGCAGTCGACCTGCGGTATTTTTGTGATCACTGAAGAACAACAACAACACCCACTAATAGAATTACTTAGTAATAGAAAGCCTTACAGCCGTATAGTCTTGTATCCTTGAAAACAAATCCTGTCAGTCTGACCGAAAAATGAAATAACAAAAGAGAGGAATCAAGTTCTCCAGCTTGATGAGCATGAACTCTGTTTTGGGGAAAGCAACTGAACCTGGTGTTATTCCATTTAGAAAAGCGGCTAGAAATTTTTTAAACAGACAAATTGCTCTATTGAATGAATAAAAAAATGGTGCTTTCAGTCAGCAGAAAAGAAAATTCCCTTGTACCTCTCTCTCCCTGGCTCTTATTATGTTTGTTTTCTTTTGTCTTACATCTCACATGCCACTGTGGCATTAGTTGCTTGTAATGTTGGTGATCAAGGAATTGAAACTTATTTTACTGGTTCATTCGTTGTGAGTTGCTCTCGATAAGAATGTGTAGCATTTTTCAGCATCAATAATATGATTGTCAAATTGTGATTCCTTGGCATAATTACTGTAAATCAATGAGACCATGATGGAGACGTTTGGTCGCCTCTATCTCACACCAGTAGTATTGTTAGTTCTAGTATTTCTCCAGAGTAAGACTACATTTCCCATAAGCCCCATTGCTTCCTGCCCCCTTTCTCTCCCTGAAGAGGATCAACATGTTGGTCCTCCATCTTCCTTTCCCTCCTTCCACCATCTGCTGCCAGAAACTCTTTCAGCTTTAGCACCGTTTGCTCTGGAAGAACAGAACCTCTTCCTGTTTTGTGCCGTGAAGTTATAAATAGATGTAGTCGAGGCTGTGGCGATGGTCTTGTTTGTTTACTGTAATTACACTAATGTCTCAAAATCAATGTGGTAATGATTTATTGATGTTAACACGCTACACCTGTCCCGTTTTTAAAATGTCAACGTATTCAGAAAGGTATCATTTTAAAGCTGGTATTAAATCTGGTATTTCTGGTGGTACCCAGCCCAGCTCCTGCTGTGGCTGCTGCCCGCAGGTATCTGCTGCCCGCAGGTATCTGCTGCGTCCAGACTGGTTCAGGTAACAGAAGCAAAGGCCAGTAAATCTTAGTCTGTCATCAATACCCCTCCTTTCACTGCAGGAATGACAGGAATGTTACCATATCAGCCACACCCCTGCAGCGCTCGGGGACACCCGCCACCATGTGATTAGATGCATCGCATACAGCGCTGCCTACGCCCCTCACTGTTGCACTCTTCACTATAGGTTGCTTGTGTTGTTGTAGAGTCAGGATTTTAAGCTTTTTTCTGCTGCTTCACTGGGTGAATGTCACTAATCGCTCAACACTTCAGGTGATCTTCTCCGCTTCAAAGAGGCTAAATTTAAACCCTTAACTGGAGGTTGAGTGACATGTTTTAGACCTGAGAGGCTGGAGGCTGGGTGACACAAGTTTAGAGACAGTGTGAGATGCAGAAGAGGAGGGGGACACTGAAGTCTCTTTTGATGAGGTAAATGGGACACTGAGAGAAGATAAACACTAATGTAATACAAAATAATAGGTTTACCCTAGTTAGATCTGTTGTGCTCAGATTTTCTTTAACTTTCATTGATTCACTACATTTGGAGGAAACTTTGAAAGCTTTAGCTCCGTTTGCTCTGGAAGAACAGCGTCCTCTTCCTGTTTTGTGCCGTAAAGCGATCCAGCAGATTTCCCGCCAAAACCGTCCACGTGGCACACAATGTAAAATGCAGGGTTTTTTGTTTTGTTTTGTTTTTTTCAGATCAAGTTTCTGGATTTCTTTCCTGTGTGCCTATTTTTGGGAAAAATGTCACCATAGAGGTTTTATTTCGAATAAAAAAAATTTGAGACCATCAGTTATTAGACCTTTTTTATTTCATGGTCCGCACTTCTACACCTGTTTTAGAGCACAATATACTGTAGATGGAGCACAATTCTGTGTAACACAAATTACACAGAATGAATTTACACATGAATTTCTAGCATGGGTGGCCCCCAGTGGGAGTCAAACCCCTAACCCTAGAAGAAATCCCGCCATGCTGTACAGCTGGAGCAACATCTGGAATGGAACCGCTAACCCTGGCAGTGCGAGTGCCTTGCTCTAACCCTTGAGCTCTGCGGGACCATAAACGAGATAACAGGCCGTCTTTCAAGCGGTCTAGACAGGGTGTGAATGAAACAAGCCCAGAGAGTCAGGTATCGGTGTGATGTGTCATATGATTTGAGCGTCTTTGGTGCCAAGCCCTTATCCAAACACTGTGAGATCCTGCGGTTTGCTGCGATCAAGACGTGTTCAAAGGTGTCCAATTTGTAATGTAAAAAACAAACGGTGAAAATATTGTGTATTGTGTGTCTTCATTGTGTTTAATGTGTTTCATCTGACTCATACTTAGTCACAGCACCTAGTGTGGACCACAGGTACCTTTATCAGATTTATCATGTCATCTTTATCATATTATATTCTGTATTACTATTGAGACAACCTGACGAAGCATCAGTGGCAGACGTGTCGTTCACTGGAAATTGTTTTTCGTGCAATTCCTTAAAGATAGAATTCAAATAAATTGGTGTGTGAGGGATTAAGTGTGTGGCAAGCCTACAGTTTCCATGGCATTTGATTGTGAGAGTGTGTGAGTGCGTGCGTGGCCAGCGTTACTCAGGGTTGACTCAGGTTTTGCAGAAGCGAGTGCTGGCTTGGCAACAGCACTATGAAACCCAGCAGTCTCCATGCTTTCCCTCAAGACACAACATTCACATAGTGTTGTTTTACATATTTAGTGTTGACCTTATCCCGAGCAACTTAACCTGAGGTGTTTGTGGCCCCTGCAGGAGTCAAACCTAACACAGGCATTTGTTGTTGCAGGGATCAAACCTGTGATGTTTATGGGAAAGTCTCTTGAACCTCTAGGCCACCCTGCTGCTGCCTGTGTTGTTCTTCCCTTCTGCTCAGTTTCCTTGAGTTTTGAATGAAAACAATCCTGAAACAGAATTCCTGTACCAGCTTGCTTCCATGAACCATTTCCTGAGTGTGATGACATCGTTGTTTAGTCTGTCTCTTATTGGTTCTGGTGTATGGGTGGTGAGTGGCTGCAGGAAGTGAAAAGAGCCATGATCTGATACACAGGCAACATTTTGAAACAATAGAGACGGACAATTTTGCCAGCAGGTGTTTTTTCCTTGTATTTTATGTGTTGCTCACCAGGTGGTAGCCTAGTGCTTAGAGGAGCAGGCTTGTTTTTTCACAACCTTGCAGCCTATGCAGACTTTTGCAAAAATGTAAACATTACCATGGCATGACAGGCTAACAAAAATGCAAGATTGGTACACCGCCAACCTAAAAATAGCATAATTGGAGTTTTGGTATAAACATTTCTTGGAGGCGGATCTGCTCTGGAGGCAGAAATAATCTCATTGGTTGAGTTAAAACTCAATGGGCGGAGTCAAATACTTTTTTTTTTTTTCATTAACGCAAGTTAGCTTATTGGCAAACTTGAATGGCAAAGATATAGATAATGTCAAAATATAAGTAAATATGAATTGCAATTACTTTTTTTCATTCATTCTGGACCATGGCATTCAATCTAGATAACTAGCTTATCTACATAGCTATAGGATGGTTGGCTAGTTTGAACTTGGAAGGTCAGCTAGGCTAACTAGCTAACCTAGATAACTTAGTATGGCTACATACTAAGTTAGCCTTCAGTCTAACGTTACTTGGCGAAACTGTAGTTCTTTGGCTCCGCCCACTGATGTCAACCAATGAGATTATTTCTGCCTTCAGAGCAGCCCTGAGAAATGGTTGTGTAACAAAAATTCCAATCCGCCTAAAATACATTTATGGGTTGAGTGAAAATCTGTGAGCAGGGGATGAGTGTTTACCCACCTGCTGTGTTTCCTCATCATTTCTTCCTTTCAGCCCTGCTTCTCCATGTGAATCTGCCTTTACGGAACATGGGTATAATGTTGCAGAAGAGGCTGTTTGTTTTGTTCACTGAAGTGCTGCAGGGCTCCATGGGGGGTCTTGGAGGCCCTCCAATAACACAATAGTGTCAGCCTAACCTGCTGGGAAGGCCTGGCCCTGACTGGTCCACCAGGCTTGTGTGGAATCTGGCTGGACCGCTCTGCAGTTTGGATATTTAAGAAGGGGTGACATCAGCTAAAACACCTCTCTCTCTTCTCTCTCTCTCTCTCTCTCTCTCTCTCTCTCTCTCTCTCTCTCTCTCTCTCTCTCTCTCTCTCTCTCTCTCTCTATCTCTCTCTCTCTCTCAGGGGTGAAACCAAGTTGAAATCGGATCAAATCTGACTTAAACCAGATGACAGACTAACAAGCCTGTAGCATCTGATGTGTACGGTCTTGTATGGATCTGTCATCGTAGAGACAGACATATGACTCTGTTTTCCAAATCCCTCTCTTTCTCCGTGACATTTCTCCTGGATTAGGACTAATAAATACAGCAATATAGATTCCCTCTTCATTCCAAGAGCTTATAAGTACCAAGATAACATAACCGGCCGACCGCACCCTCATCTGAAAGTGGGCAGAATTGAAACTGAGCCTTGAGTTGGCTCAAAGATCGGCAGTCACTTTCCCTCCTGCACTCAACACAGCCATCCTTCATGGTCATATTTTGTATTTATGTATTATTTTTGTCTCTGTAGCTTTTTAAGATTATCTTTTTTAATGGAAAGAACGGTTTAAATCATTTCACCAATATTAGTGTTGTTCTTGTTGTTGCTACAAGACACCCATAGGACCGAATATCCAAGGTAATTTAAGGATTAACTTGGATATTTGGTTAGGCTAACCAGGAAATCCTGCCTCTTGAAATTCCCCTCTAACCTGATTTGGCAGTGAGAGAGATAAGAATCATGTGTATCTCGAAGGGGAGAGCAAGGTATTAATGCTGCCTAACCCTGTCCCATTTGGTATACACTCATGAAACTGTAGGGCGCTTTGGACAAACGCATCAATCAAATGGAATTTGCAATGCTATGTTATAGTAATACTAATCATTTTTCATTTTAAGTGCCTTTCATGGTACCCAAGGACAAAACAAAAGAGATCAAAGCAAAAACAAAAATGATCACAGCATAAAGCCCAGAGCTTAAGAAGACAGCGGGAAGGCAAGTTTGAAAAGAAAAGTTTTGATTGATGATATAATTGTGGCAATCAGTCTCTCCTAAAGCGAAACAACAAAGTCAGAGGGAGTGGCACTGTGTGTGTGTGTGTGTGTGTGTGTGTGTGTGTGTGTGTGTGTGTGTGTTACAGGAATGACAAAAGGGAAGTAGTTTCTGGGTGAGGAAGCGTTACAGCTGCCCAGTCCAGCTACAGTCTCTACTGCTGGCCACTGAGCAGTTCTGCTGGGTGTCTAGAGTCTCTCTGACGGGGGAGATTTTGTCAGCTGATGTGAGGCGGAGGATCAGTGATGTTTGCTTCTCTCATCATTCGGCTGCTGGCTCCCCCTGATGGTCCCAGCAAGCATAAGCATATGGGAGCATGCAGGAGGCGTTACTGTTCCCCTGCTGCTGTTTTAAATTCATTAAATTAATTGCAATGGGCTTTTGAGTACTGCTACCTTTTTCTCCTGTGAGTTGTGTTTAGATTCAGCATCAGGTCCTCTTTGGTTGTGGGTGAAGTTTTTGATTATTGCATGCAGGAGGCAGCCGAGCACAAACCTTTCACGATATGATATTGCAGCATGATAAAACTTCATATTAAGAGCTGAACTTGACGCTAACAGGGCTTTCACACCAAATGCACAACCACGGCATTGTGCAGAGCAAGGCCATTGTTTTCAATGAAGGACGCGGCTGCACTCTCCTAAACAGCTGCCCTTGATATTTCGCCAGGTTTTTTTTTTTACCTTCAAATACGCTGACCTCTACAAGGACGCGTCCAATGGCATTCCGGCATTTACAGGCAGTTTTGTAGTTGTAGTTTTGTGCCCACAGTTATATAACTCCACATTAAAAACATATCAGAACCTGGCCAAAAAGTCACAGGCATGGCAGATAATATCCGAAAGGATGCAGGTTAGAAAAATTATATTGCGTTATTTACATATTCCACATTCTGATTCAAAAGAAGCCTAGATAGCAGCATTGTTGAATTATTTAAGCTGCTTTGTACGATGTTAAGACCTGAAAGCATAAACTTAGCACATTATTCATGTCATTAGTCATTGTCTTTAGCTTGCGCTCTGCCTTGCACAAACTATGCACATTCTGGTATAAAAGACCAGTAAGAGGAGCAGAGTTTGGCCAGACTTTCAATCTTGATCTTGACCAGGGTTGTTTTGCAGGTTCGACTCACGTGAGTTGAAATCACACCTTTGTCTTGGATCTGGTCTTACTTTGAGAAAATCTGCACATCAGAAACTGCACTATGATTATTATACATTAAACGTTGTTAACGAAATATATAGAAACTGAATTGAATCAAGCCATAAATGCCCTGAAATGACTCTTGGTTAGATAGATCAACAAGATAGGCCTCTCAGAAACCCAACCAACCTGTCTTTGAAAGCCTGATGTGGAATTCACTAGAAAAAGAATCACCAAACATTGTTTTGGCTATGAGCCAAATCACTAATAATAACTTGTGTCTCATTCTTTTCCCATTCTTGAGTTGTGGCTACAAGACGAGGGTCAAGGTCTGGTGGGTGTCAGTAGAAATGATTTGTAAAGCACTTTTAACAAGCAGCTTTGTCACAAAGTTCTTCACAGGACAAAAGGGACATAAGTACAAATGAAGACAAGAGGTAAAAACTAGAAAGGACAAACTTCACACATTTTGCTTGGTGTTGGTTCAGTTGTTCCTGCAGTCTGTCATGTGTCAGCAAACAAAGAGTTTGATGGACAGCTGTTTGTAGAGAGTGAAGGTGCTTTCCGTGTGAAGAGTACACACAACCAGCAGCTTGGCTTTGGCGTTGGATAACAGGTTATGCAACAACTGTTTGACTCGACTCTGCTGCTACACGCAGATAATAGCTGGCCGTGGGTGTGTTTCACTCAGAAGTGCAGCGTGGGCTGTGCAGAATGGCAGGTGTAGATGGGGTTTGGTTCTGGTACTTTGGGATTTACCATTGTGTTTAAAGTGTTATGCGCCTAATTCAATGATTTGTGCCCATTTTTGTAATTCCAATAACTTACCTACTACGCCCCTACCCTCCATTTACAGCAGGATTTTATATAAACACTAACATATTATATCCTATAATCTCATAAAAGTATGTTTTAAGTTTGTCTCTTGTTCATTGGTTAATCCCAGTCTTACCTTTGCAAGGAAAGAATCAGAGAAAAGGTATAAATCCATGTTTGAATGTCAAACTACCGGGTTAAAGCTGCACCTGGCAACTTTGCACTTTGTCAGTGCCAAGTGGTGGCGGGAGAGAATTATTTGAATTTGGAAAGTTTGAAGGACTTCATTACCCAGAAATCATGTAACATGACAGTAGTACACTGTGCACTCCTCTGTCCTAAATTTCTTCTTCTTGGTGGCTACCTACCCAATAAGCAGCTAGCTTTATTTGTGCTGCAGTGATGGCGGTCGTCATTCACGCTCCTCAGTCCTTCCTTCCACCAATGATGTATCTTGATAGCCGTTTGGCAGTCGTGACCACAAGGCGAGGAGTGACTTGTTGCATTGTAATAAATCTCTTGCAGTAATTGACTGAGAAACTCACTAATAATGAATTCAGTGTAGATATCATCACATCGGCATCTGAATGACATGCTGTTCTCTTACACTGAAGGCCTACTGTATGTCATCATCCATCTGATTATGTGGGCTAAATCATGTACCTGGTACTTTTTGGCAAAATATCAATCAATAGTTACATTTTTGACTTCCTTGTCTGCCAGCGTCCATATTCAGTCAGTTTGAAAAGTTTTGATCTATTAATATGTCACTACCCAGCCACCTTTGACAGTGTCGTCTCCTTATCTCTTTCTCCCAACTTTTCAGTCTTTCTCCACTTTTATTTAGCCAGCAGTGCTCAACATGCTGGGGTGAAGCTGTATGATCTCACATTGTTGCTACGTAACTATTGAATACAACAATAATACCCAAGAGGCCATTCTTTCACTTGATTATGGGAACCAAAGTATTATGGCTTTTATACAAAGGTTAGCAATGCATGTGTGCTGAATGAAAAGTTTTCTTCAAAGTAGTATATATGTTACGTTTTATGTGAAAAAACAAATCCAATGTCAATGTACATTGACAAGAACATTTTGGGGAATTTTTTTGATGTATACATGTACCACGCTGTCGGTAAATATACAAATTGACAAATATACAAATTGTACTACGTGTACAAATTGCATGTGTACACATACTACAATGTAGGGTAATGTACAAATTGACTGGTACATTTGTACATTCACCGTTTTTTTCACACAAACCATAACCATAATTAATAAGAATTAAAAAAACAAGAAAGAGCACTAACTAGCCTCCTGCTTAAACAGGAAGCAGCAACCACAACTTTCAAGAAATCAAATACAAGAAATAACCGCAATGTGTTTGTGCATGTGAGTAAGTTTGTCTCTGCCCTTCTTCCAGGTGGAGGTGGAGGTGGAGGAAGAAGAGGAGGAGGAGGTGGTGGAGGTGGAAGAGGTGGAGATCGTCAATGTAATAGAGCAGAAGCCCGCGGTGATACAGAAGGTGTCCAGGGTGCAGTTGAGGAGCGAGGTGAAGGAAGTGCCTCAGGTGATGAAGATGGACACGCGCTTCTTCGGCGAGTTGCTGGCCGAGGTCTACAGGAAGAACTGTGACATCCACTCCTGCATCTCCGAACACGTGGCCAGGATTCGTGGACGGTACGTTTTGAAGTACATTTACATTTTAGGCATTTAGCTGACACTCTTGTCCAGAACAACTTCCATTGAGTGAGTAGGTGAGATGTAAGTCTTGTCGAGGACACTTTCACAGGAATAACGTGTACTTTCCCATCTGAGTGTCCTTGAGCCAAACACTGGACAAGTTTGGAGGATCAAATCTGTGATCCACCAGTTACTGGATAGACCGTGCTGCCATCCAAGTATTATCAGGATGTTCTCAGTGCAGGGTTCCTAAGGATGTGGAGAACCTGGAAAAATCGTGGAACTTCAAAATTGTTTTCCGGTCCAGGGAAAGTTATGGCTAAAGATAGATATCCACAAAGTTTCAGAGATGTCATGGAAATTTGTTTGTCTTTTTATTTAAATCCAGTCAAGTATATAATTAATCTAATTAAGTTTGTTTGCTTGTAGGTCTAGTTACATTTGAAGAAATATCGCAAATGACAAATTCCTGATTGCGTATGTCTAAGTGATAGTTGTAGCTCACCACATACAAGTGTGGATCATTCTAACCAACATATCTAACACAGACACTGCTGCAAAAACTGACAAACTTGCTAAGTTATTTTATCTTGTCTCCAGACTTATCAAGCTTATTTTTTTAGAGAAATCATCTCACTGCACTGGCAGATAATTTTGCCGGTTTCAGCAAATTTGACTTTTATTGCAGGAGAATGTAACTTCCTTCAGGACATTTACTTGGTAAAAGTGAAATTGCCTTGGAGAAATGTTCTTGTTTCTTTGTTTTATGATGATTTCTTGAAAGAAGTCATATTGGCATGAATCAAGTGAAATGTATTGAAACCAGCAAGATTATCTGCCAGTGCAGTGAGATAATTTGACTAAAAATATCACAAAATAAGCTTGATAGGTCTGGAAACAAGTTAAAATCACTGGACAGCTTGTCATTTTTTGCAGTGTAGAATGACCTCACCATGCCTTATTTGATGCCCGATGTCAAAAGATTAGTACATTTTATTTCAAAGTGCAAAGTGCAGCAAATGTTTTTTGGTCACGCAACCACCGGTCATGGAAATGTGCTGTATGTCATGGAGCAATCTTGGAAAAGTCATGGAATTTGATTAGCAAATATATGCAGTAAGTCTTTCAGTAAATGATCATGCATTGAACATGAGTCACCAGTTCAAGTTCAGGTTCCTTCTTCCGCCACACAGGTCGGTGTAATTCATTTCAGTACAGAGGAATAAAACAGTTGCAACACAGTAACAAACTTCAGCGCATCAGTGAAAGTAAAACCCGACATTTAGATACTGCAAAGTGAAACAACCATGCATAGGCCTACTGAATGTCATACAATAAAGTTCACAGAATCACATACCGTATTTCCTCTAATAGTGGTCTGTAGTCAATTAAAAGCCGGGTCTCCGATAATGGCGCCGTCGTCGACACGAACAAATAAAGGCCGGCCCCAAATACAGGCCGGGGGAAAAACAAAGGAAACAAGACTAGGTCAAAACCAGTATATGGCTGGACCGTGTCCGCCTCCTCTCTCCGCCGCTGTCCTCTCCACCGCGCCCACGGCCCGCATTGATCCTCCCGATCCAAGCCCCGGACCCCCGCCGAAATCTCGGCTGGATCACCGGGAACACATCGGCGCCCAGGTTCAGTTAGCTTCAGTTAGCTTCAGTTAGCTTCAGTTTACATGCAAACAACGGTGGATACCGGTAAACTCCTGGTGCCTGTTTGTAACTGTAGTTTGTAATAACGTACAAGTGCCACAAGACGGCTCAGCCGGCGGAAGTCTCTGGAGCATGCCGTCGTCGATTACCGTAATTATCGTAATGCATTGCAGTAACAAAAAAAGTCTAACTAACGTACCCCAACAGAAGCAGATCAGAAAACAAGGAGGCTTCGTACTAAAATATGAGCAAATATACTTATCAAACAGAGGGAATTAGAAATAAAGGCCTGTCTCTAATATAAGCCTGCTTCCAATAAAGGCCTGGTACCCTCTGCAGTTTAGGTAAATAAAGGCCCGGGCCAATATTAGAGGAAATACGGTATGTACAGATTACATTCACAGGACCTGATAAATCACCAGGGAAAGTGTTGGTGGGTTAGAGAGAGAGCACAGCGAGGAGAGCTGAGGTTTTGCACAGCTTGAGGGAGGAAGTTATGATTAAATGGGTTTGTCTTCCCTCCCAAGAAGCCAGAGGGAGTTTAGAGAGAGAGAGAGAGAGAGTGAGCTGGGTGGGAACTGTTACTGTGAATATTTTCTCTGCTTGTGTCCGGTCTATAGAGAGTCCAGAGGAGGAAGGCTGCAGGCGGAAATTGTTATTGCTTTCCATTTTCTTTGTTTTTTGGCTTTGTTGTATTGTACCAGATTTTTCTTTCTTTCTTTATGTTTTTTTCTTCCAGTCCATTCTCTGCTGAGCGTTGTTAATGACCAGACAGAAAACTTAATTAGATAAAAGACAGAAGAACACAGCAGGGTGAGAAACAGTACAGTATGGTAAATTTGCTCTCTTGCACAAAAGGAACTCATAGTCGATGTGAGGGATTGGTCGTGGACTGAAGGTTTTAATGCCAATAATGTCTCAGTAATGTGTATTAAAGTCACTGTGTCAGAGCCTTGTGCATGAAATATGTATTGCCTGTTCATGTAAACATATCTCTTGCCTAAGGCTTTGAAACAGGGAACTGAATACACATAACTAACACAACACACTGAAAATGTTCATACATGCTTCCTCCATTCACCTAGGGCAAGTAGCCTGGCAAACTTTTGAACTTGGATGCAGATATGAATATTAAACTGTTTCTCGGCACCGCTGCAAAACTCCCAGACAGACAGAATGTATAACACTGAATAACACACACATTATTCAGTGATTACAATCTGGTTTTACAACGCTGGAATATAGGTTAGTAGAATCTAGAAGGAATTCCTGGAGAACCGCCTTGGGATTTAGTCACGGAGGCAGACCTTGACTTTGGCAGTTTAGTCCTGCATCATGAGCGACGTGCTAGAACAGGTCAAAAACAAGATGAGTTTCGGTTCCCATCTGAGGTTTCTTTCTTTCTTTCTTTCTTTCTTTCACTCCTTCTTCTTCTTTGCTCGGGTTCCTCGTCTGTGATGTTCAGACCACTTTCTCCTCTTCTGTAACAGATTATGAAGGCACATCTTCTTTAAGATAGATATTGTAGATCCTCCTAACAACTTAAGGCGCCATCATGGAGGTCCAAGTAAAAGTGAATAGTCTGATGAAGTGGATTGTAGTTGTTGTAGCTGGAGAAGCATCAGCTCAGTTAACCTGGACAAACTGTGAGCTAGCTAACTAGCCAGCAAAGACACTGATGTTAATGTTTGCATGCATCTCCTGGCCACTGCTAACGCTAGCTTGTACTGAACATGTTAGCTATAGTGTGCTAGCTAACAAGCTGGCATTATCTAAACACTAATCAATAATCAATAATGAAATGATAAGTTCCCAGTCAAAAATACCACAGGAATGAACCATCTATTCAGTTCTGTAGAAATGCAACCAGCTGCTGCCAGCGATTTATGAGCAGGGTTGAGGACCTCCAATATGGCCGCCAGAGGGTGTGATACACCACCTGATAGTGACAGCAGATATGAGTGAGAGAGGGAGGGGATAATCTGATTAGTCAAAGTGTGTTCCAACCATCCTGATAATTCCCATGATGCTCAGCTTGCTGTGCGTTATTGGTTGCAGTGATCTTTTTTTTTTTTTTTTTACTTTTCTCCTGTTTGTTTTTACTCTTATGTATGTACACTACTTTGGATACAGTCTACATGCATTGGTAACTGTTGTGTAAAAGTCACGATACCCCTTGAGGACGTTCTTTATTGTGAATAAGTGGACTTTGATGATGTCAGACCAAGTTCTCTACAGTTGAATCCCTCTCGATTGTTAATGTTCAAGAGGAAAATTGACATCTACAATACGTAACTGTGATTTACAGTAACCGTCAAAGAAAGACTTAATCCTCCTCTGACATTTCCCCTCTCTGTCAGCCACCTATGACCTGTGACCTGTGACACACACACACACACACACACACACACACCTGTCTCAGTGCGTGTTTGAGACCCTGATGATTTATGGACTAGTAAGCCACTCATGATACACTCGGCAGACTCATGTAAGACACACACAGAGTCACGTACACACTCACCCTGTAGACAAACTCTCTCTCTCTCTCTCCCCCCCTCACACACACACACACACACACCTACACACACATCTTCCTCCTATCCTGTCATGCTGGCTTCCTCATTGTTTGTCTTTCCTCTCTGTGTATTACAGGAAACATCAGTTGGATCCCAGCAACGACTACAAGGTAACTAACACACCCGATGCAGACCAAATGTGAACCAAGCTTGACAAATATAATATTCATCTGTGGCCAAACTCAACTAAAGGCTGAAATTAGTGTTTACATGTTTGCATACATATAATACTCTATAATACACAATACTAATTACTGTGAACTACTGTGAATTACTTGGCAGGATTGGTCCGTTTTAAGATAATATTTTGCTTCTATAACCACTGTAGTTTCATCAAATATACAAAGCAATCACCATTTATGTTTTTATTCCAACAAGCACAAAATTAGCTTAAATAATTTTAAACACTTGAAAAACCTCTTTTCCAACCGTTTTTCATGTTTATGTGCTCACTAAACATCTTGATGCATGCAGTATTTTTCTCTGTGTGAGTGTGTGTGTATTCTTGTGTGTATTTATACTTTTTCAGACCAAATATCTTTACAAAGAGACGGAAGAGAGGAAAATCCTCCAAAGAGAGGACATTTCAGGGGCTCTTTGACAGTTAGGGTTTAGGTTTAGGGTTAAGATTAGGATTGGGTTAGAGTATGTGTGTGCGTGTCTTTTAATGCGTGTGTGTGTGTGTGTGTCTTTCTGTGTCCAGGTGGAGAGAGAGGAGGTGGAGGGTTTGATCCCCAAAGGAGTCTCTGAACTGACCAAACAGCAGATCCGCTACCTGCTGCAGGTGAGACAGACTCTGCACTCTAGTCTGTACATTTACATTTTTATCATTTAGCTGCTGCTCTTATCCAGATTGTGTTTGTTTGTCTTCCTCTCAGACCCGTCTGACTGCAGATCAGAGCAGGTCACTCTAAATGTCCCTTCGGTGTTCGTTTTGTCTTTCAGTGTGAGTTTCTCAGACTGAACTCGTTCTGTTTCTCCCTCAGACTCGTCTCACCGCAGATAAGAGCATGCGACTCCTGCTGTCCACCTTCAGCAGCCTGAGAGAGGAGCTCATCCACATGTCTGACGACCTCAGGGTGAGACCCGCCGCCCAGCCTCCGTGTGCTGATGAGGCTAAATGTGTTCACTTTATGTCAGGCGGTGTGATCGGAGAGAAGCAAAATCTTGATTATCAGCCTGTATGAACTGAAGCCGTTCTGTCATGTTGAATGAGGAAGCTGTGTCGGCCGACGGCGCTCCGACTGAGCTCTGATTTAAAAACTGCTGGGAATACTGTTGGGAATTTAAAAACCAACAGTTTTCACTTGAAAAATACGGCCATGATCTTGACCTAGAAGGACTTGAGCCTGGACATGACAGGTGTTGTGACTTGTAATTGGTCAATCTTATAGCTATTTTTAGCTATTTGAAATAGTACCCTAAATATTTACTAAACATCTACTATTATTTATTTTAGAGATAATTCAATAACAGACCTTAATGAAGGCTTATATATTTTTAAAACTCCATCTCTGCTAGTGTCTGGTAGTTTGTGGCTATAGATTGAGACTCATTATAATATTGTTTGGACATCGAAGGCCAAGCCTGTATCTTCACCTAGCATGTTAAAGTCGAAGATCTCTGAACCCTCACTCTCCTCTTATTAATGATCACATGGCACGTCAGATGACCTTAAAGTGAGTAATGATCTTTTAGCAGCCGACTGAGAACTCATTACACTGACAGGTTCCTCACTTATTACGACTGGAAGAAAACTGATGTGTCCAACCTGGATAATTAGTGACCAAGGCTTCACATTACAACTAGCCCCGGGCAAATTAGACTATGGATGTGGCTGGTAAATGTGACAGCAGACAGTAACTAACTATATTTCTTCAATCAGTCCACTCTGCTTATTTCTTCTTCTTTTTTTTAACTACTTTAGCAGCTAAGAAATGAAATTGTCTAGTAAAATCAGTGAATGCACTTGCCTCTGTGGTAAATCGATTAGTTATTTTTGGTGTTAATTTGTTTTGTTTTCCGAACCTGTTACGTATGTGTTACTTCCCTGTTATTTAGTCAAGTCTAATACAGTGGTTTTACTCTTCTCAAGTGCTGGTTACAGCAGGGAAAATATTCCACCCAATCATTACAGTTTTCCACCAGTCACTGGAAGTCCTCAGACTTGTTTCAGTGTTTCCACAACACGATATTATGTAATAAACTCCTAGTTCAACTATATGTTGCAGTAGCTGGCTGGCAGTTCAACTGAATTCACATGTGTACAGTGTAGGGCTGCACGATATATCGTTTCAGCATCGTCATCGCGATGTGCGCATGCGCAATAGTCACATCGCAGGACGTGCGATGTCAAGTAAGGCAAATTAACTCAAACACGTCATGCTACAACTTTTTTGCTGCTTGATACAAAAGGAAAACTCGCACGGTTCTCATTTTCCATGATTAATCTACAAGAGAAGTCTGTCTGATATAACATAATTTACTCCAATTTAACGTTAAGGGTTTGTTATAAGAGTAGCGTATGTTACCTTTCCAGCTTTCGCAGCTCCGAACCGTAGTTGGGAAGCCTCTGGTGTTGTGCTAGCCTACTTTAGCTTAGCCCGGCTCGTACCTGGTAACAAGCTTTTTACTCAGAGTCCGGACCAACTCTGCAGTGGAGAACTGGCACTTTATTTCTGTACAGCAGCGAACATAATGCACGGCCTCTCGGTGACGTTCTAAGCTCTTTTCTGCTAACTATGGTAACTTTACTCACTTAGCATCCTGCAACTCACTCTGGCTGCAGCTAAAAACACACTCACTTCCTACTACGTCACCCGCGCAGGTTACCCACAAGGCCACCTTCTTAAAGGGGCAAGGCTTGATAGAGCTATTCAAGTCATTTGGTGAAAATTCCTGTATTTTTTCATATCGCAATATATATCGCAGAAAAAAAAAATATTGCAATGTCAGTTTTTTCCAATATCGTGCAGCCCTAGTACAGTGTTTTAGTACTTAATCGCTTTTTTACTATTTGAGCGATCGTTAACTACAGCAAGTACCAACTGTTTTTGGCTATACAGTTTTCACATAGTCAAAGACCCTTTTATTTATTTATTGTCAGATTAATACAACAGAAGCTTAAGATTCCTTCCTCTGTTCTTCTGTGAAGAAGCCAATTTTTTGGGGTTTGCGTTTCGGTTAGGGCTGCAACTAACGATTATTTTCATTATCGATTAATCTATCGATTATTTGTTTGATTAATCATTTAGAATGACAAATGCCTATCACAGACCAGAGCCCAAAAGTGATTCTTAAAACTGCTTTCCCAGTCTGACCAGCAGAGTATTTATTTTATAATCTCTCTCATCCCAGCGTCTGGAGAGTGAGAAGGAGACTTTGGAGAGAGATCTGAGTTTTAAGGCGGACCAGGCTCAGCAATACGACCGTCTCCTGGAGGCCGTCAGAGAGAACAACAGACAGCTCCAGGTACACTCCTCTCTCTGTGTGTGTGTGTGTGTGTGTGTGTGTGTGTGTGTGTGTGTGTGTTGTCTTGTTTTTCTATACTAATGATGAACGACTAATGATTTTGCCAATCTTCAAAAATCTTTAAAAAGCTATTTTTTGGGTTAGGGGTTGGGTTTAGGGTTAAGATTAGAATAGGTTTAGGTGTGTGTGTGTGTGTGTGTGTGTTTCTGAGTTCCTCTGCGTGTCGTCTCTCTCCAGTTGTCTCTGAAGGAGAGCGGTGCCTCCCAGCGCACGCTGGAGAGCCAGCTGATGAGCAGCCGAAGCACCGACTCCGGCCGCGAGTTCAAGGTGAAGGAGCTGGAGGGGCGGATGAGAGCGATGGAGAAGGAGAACGAGATGCTCCGACAGAAGGTACTGCCCCGCCAGGCCCGACGCATGCTGAAAGCTTCAAACGGCACATCAAGCCCACTCTTATGATCTAGTACCATTACTCATGGAAAATTGGCAAATTAGGAATGTTGCATCGTGTGCTCTCAGACCAAGAGTGTCCAAAATGTAGAGGCCACCCACTGTTCCCATGAAGTAGACTGAAGCTATGATCACTGACTGATTGCACCCATTAAATCCTCTTCAGTCATGGAAGGGAGATGTAGATGAAGGTCAGGAGAAAGGCTGAGTGGAATGTGCAGCTCAGTATCAAGTAGGGGGTTGTAATGATTTTTCTAGGAATATACAAATGCAGCCGTGGTAGAAGATTTTAAATGATGACTGCACTGCTGTTCTTCATATCTGCCTAACTGTCTCTCTCTCTCTGTCTGTCCATCTGTCTTCCTGTCTTCCTTCCCTCTCTGTCTGTTGTCTAGTTGGCGGGACAGTGCAGCAGCTCCACCCTGCAGACCAAGACAGAGGAGCTGTCCCGTCAGTACAACGAGCAGCTCAACTCCATGAAAGAGGAGAAAGACAGGGAGCTACAGAGCCTGCGGGTGAGAGGGGAGAAACAGATGGAAAGATGGAGGGATGAATGGACACATTTGAATTGGGCAAAACGAGATAAAAATATAGAGGGCTTTCAGGTGATGTAACGCACCGACTGGCAGCCATATTGGAGATCAGCTCTTAGACACCAATAGCTGTGAAAACATACAACTCAGCCATTTCAGCAGAGTTCAGTGGACATGGTTCATTTCTGTGCTGTTTTTGACTGATCTGATCATTTCATCACTGATCCATCCATCCATGTCAGCTTGTTAGCTAGCTAACCATAGTATCTGGTCAGCTAACCATCACTGTCTTGTTATTAACACATCTGATTTGCACACTAGCTAACATATCTAGTAGCAGCTATAGCATTAGTAGTGGCTAGTAGTGGCATGTTAACATTTACTTTGGTTACTTTGCTAAATTAGCCTGACAAAGCCAGAACCCAGCTGTTTGTTCCGGGTAATTGAGCTGAAGCTTTTCAAGCTACAACTTGTAGAGTTTTTCAGTAGAGACTCGGGCTAATGACACGTTCCCTGTGTCACAGTAACCTACATTTGGAAACTAATCTACCTTATCACACTATTCACTTTTACTTAAAACATGCTTGCCTGCAAAGCGTCAGTAGGCATTACAACAGGACTCACTTCACCAATGGACAATTTGGAATGGTGAACTTAAAAAAAACATTCAGGGAAATGGATAGAGGGATGCATGGGGGAAAATAGAGGAGATTAAGTATAGAAGAAAGTATGGAAGGGTTCACCAGGAGTTAATAAGAGTTAGTTCTCAAGACAGTAAAAGTCATAGAGTTGAAACGATGGAGAATACTTTCATTTACTTACCACTGCGCTCTCTCTCTCTCTCTCTCTCTCTCTCTCTCTCTCTCTCTCTCTCTCTCTCTCTCTCTCTCTCTCTCTCTCTCTCTCTCTCTCTCTCTCTCTCTCCCTCTAGTCCCAGTTGACGAAGATCCAGACGACGGTCACCACTGAAAGGTCGTCCTCAGAGAAGAGCCTCCAGCTGAAGATCTCGGAGCTGCTGGGCATGCTGGAGCAGCGGCAGACCGTCATCACACGACACGAGGAGGTCTGCAAGAAAACACATTCCCTTCCTACTATTCATCTTATTTCATTTCTTTACATTTAAGTGAATTTTTTTTACACGTCACGCATTATTCAGCCTTCATGATTTAGTTTTCAAATATACTGTGGTTCAGGAAGAGCAATGTTCTTCATGGTGTTTTGAAAATAAATGTAGTTTAGTTAAAAAAAATAGCACCATCAAGTCATTACACCATGATGTGTGTGTGTGTGTGGGGGAACTGTGGGAACTGTGTGAGTCACCTGGATTGAACTGCCATGAAAACCAAGTCAACTGGTTTCTATTATAAAAACAAACCGGATACACACACACACACACACACACACACACACACACAATGGTTCACTTGTGACCTGTGAAAGTCATTGTGGGTATATTTCTCATTACATCATTTGTCATACACACCACACACACACACACACCTTCCAGGTATGTAAGCTGATTTGTCTTTATTCCACTGATTGGTTTTCACCAGTCGAGTCCAACTGCATTCTGTTTTTGTTTTTTTTTCCAAATTGTCAGTTAATTTTACCTCAGGAATGTGGCGTGAGCTGCCTTTGTCACTCACACACCCACACATGCAAAACCACAAGCTGCAACTGTCAGTTTTACTTTTTAATTTTATTTGCACAGTGGTAAAACTTGGAAGCGAAGTGGTTTAAAAAAACAACAAGAAGATGCATAAAATGGCAAAGAAATGAAGTTTTAGTAACTGTTTTTTTTTTTTTATATATAATAGTAATTTAAATAAAATAAAGCAGCTGTGATGCATGAAGTTAAATCATAATCAGTGTGTGTGTGCATCTGTGTCTCGGTGTTTGCATAATGTATGCAGGCATGCATGGGGAGAAAGGAAGTCAGAAACTCTGCATCAAAGCATTTAAACCTGTTGCAGAGTTTCTCTTGTGACCTCTGACCTGTGCCCTTTGACCTCTTGTGGTCCTCAGGAGATCAGGAAGCTGCTGCAGGAGAAGAGCGACAGCTCCAAGAACTTCACCAAGACCATCATCACCAAGAGGTAGGCTGCCACGGCAAACTACACTGCACTGCATGACACTGCATTACACTACACTACACTACACTGCATGACACTACATTACACTACACTACACTGCATGACACTACATTACACTACACTACACTGCATGACACTACATTACACTACACTACACTGCATGACACTACATTACACTACACTACACTGCATGACACTACATTACATTACACTACACTGCATGACACTACATTACACTACACTACACTACACTGCATGACACTACATTACACTACACTACACTGCATGACACTACATTACACTACACTACACTACACTGCATGACACTACATTACACTACACTGCACTGCATGACACTGCATTACACTACACTACACTACACTGCATGACACTACATTACACTACACTACACTGCATGACACTACATTACACTACACTACACTGCATGACACTACATTACATTACACTACACTGCATGACACTACATTACACTACACTACACTGCATGACACTACATTACACTACACTACACTGCATGACACTACATTACACTACACTACACTACACTGCATGACACTACATTACACTACACTGCACTGCATGACACTGCATTACACTACACTACACTTCACTGCATGACACTACATTACACTACACTACACTACACTGCATGACACTACATTACACTACACTACACTGCATGACACTACATTACACTACACTACACTGCATGACACTATATTACACTACACTACACTGCATGACACTACATTACACTACACTACACTGCATGACACTATATTACACTACACTACACTGCATGACACTACATTACACTACACTACATTACACTACACTACACTGCATGACACCACTGCATTACACTACACTACACTGCATTACACTACATTACACTACACTGCATTACATTACACTGCATTACACTACATGACACTACACTACACTGCATGACACTATATTACACTACACTACACTGCATGACACTACATTACACTACACTACATTACACTACACTACACTGCATGACACTACACTGCATTACACTACACTACACTACACTGCATTACACTACATTACACTACACTGCATTACATTATACTGCATTACACTACATTACACTACACTACACTGCATGACACTACATTACACTACATTACACTACACTACACTGCATGACACTACATTACACTACACTACACTACACTGCATGACACTACATTACATTACACTACACTACACTGCATGACACTACATTACACTACACTACACTGCATAACACTACATTACACTACACTACACTGCATGACACTACATTATACTACACTACACTACACTGCATGACACTACATTACACTACACTGCATGACACTACATTACACTACACTACACTACACTGCATAACACTACATTACACTACACTACACTGCATGACACTACATTACACTACACTACACTGCATGACACTACACTGCATGACACTATATTACACCACACTACACTGCATTACACTACATTACACTACACTACACTGCATGACACTGCATTACACTACACTACATTACACTACACTACACTGCATGACACTACACTGCATTACACTACACTACACTGCATTACACTACATTACACTACACTGCATTACACTACATTACACTACACTGCATTACATTACACTGCATTACACTACATTACACTACACTACACTGCATTACACTACACTGCATTACACTACATTACACTACACTACACTGCATTACACTACATTGCACTACACTGCATGATACTACATTAGACTACACTACACTGCATTACACTACATTACACTACACTACACTGCATGACACTACACTACACTGCATGACACTACACTGCATTACACTACACTACACTGCATTACACTACATTACACTACACTACACTGCATTACATTGCATTACACTACATTATACTACACTACACTGCATTACACTACACTACACTGCATTACACTACACTGCATTACACTACATTACACTACACTACACTGCATTACATTATACTATGCCACAATACGCAGTGCTATACATTACATTACACTACACTATGCTACATTACACTACACTATGTTACACTACATTATGCTACACTACATTACACTATATTGTGTGTGTGTGTGTGTGTAGGTACAGGAACCAGTACCCCATCCTTGGTCTGCTGGGCGACGACTACCTGGCCACCTCCCCCGTCAAGGAAGCCAAGACCATCGTCATCGAGAGAACTGGGGAGATTATCAAACAGGTAAATATTGGAGAGAAGAAGAGAGCGGAGGAGATAGTTGTAAAAAAGGAGATTTTTGCGTAAATTTTACCAATCTCCGACACAAAACTTCCAGATTTAGCCACATATCATGTAAGATTACTAGCCATTATCTTAAAGGAAGAGTTCACCCAAAAATGAAAATGTTGTCGTTATCTACTCACCCTCATGTCAGGCGAAACACCAGTGAAGTTTGTATGTCCACATAACACACAGTGAATTTGCTAGCACAGTTCCATATCAGCCCTCTCCAAAACGACTGAAGTGGCCAAGAACTATCTTTGATCTATTCAATTTTTCCAAAGTCCAGTTGCTTTGCCTTGGTTTCTGGCATGTTGCATGTGGATCTTGGCATCGCATTTTACTATAGGAGAAATTATCTGATAACTATGCCCTTTTATAGCCTGATAATGGCCAAATATCCAATAACAGTGATAATACGTATCGGTGCATCCCTAGTTTCATAATTTCATGGCTTTGTTGAATACTCAATTCTGATTGGCCAATAAAAGCTTTTGTTTATTGCTGAATAACAGACCGCTATTTCACATCTAAGCATTTCACTCCACAATCAAGAAGTCACAAGAAGTCGATTTTGTTGATTTCAAATCAAATTAACTGGCGACACCTTGTGCCAGAAGATGTTGCTCCTTGGTTACTGCAGACAGATCTGCTGGATTATTTTTGGGGGCAAAGTCTGTAAATTACTTGCAATTAAATCCTTTTAAATCAATATTTTGTATGTTAAAGGATTAATGTCTGTGGTATGTAACAAGCCAGATAATGGACAGTGAGCCAGTCACTAAGCCTTGACAGGGTGACTGAAGATCCCTAAGTGCTTGCTGTACATCATGCCTTACTTAACTTGTGGTGCGTTTGATTTATCTTGCCAGGCTGTTAAACGGCCTCAAAAGTGTACCTGTTACTTTTGATTTAAGATAAATCAAGCACTCATCACCTCATTCTCCCAAATCGTGAACATTTAACTGCTGTTTTGCCTCACGTCTGATGACCAGACACTTTTTCTCTGAAGCTGACTGACTAATAATTTGTGCAAAGCATAACAAACGTGCCTGTGTTCTGTTTATTTCGAAACAGGAAATCATTACAACTCCTTAAAGACACACTGCTTCTCTCCGACAGGAATGAATGAACGACAAGAGGACCCAGATGTCACCCCCCCCCCCACCCCCCCCAACACCCTGCATGCTCCCCCCCGACCCCCACCCCTCCTCTCCCTTATCCTCAGGGCTCCTAGGGTTGGTGGTGGTTCAGTTCCCCCTCTCCCTAAATTTGGGATCATTGGTTTAAATCCTTGGTTTGACCAAATTGGGTTTGTTTGGGTTGATTGTTTTGTTTGGGCTTTTTATAGTAAGGGACCAAATAATCTGATAATCAAACATCAAATCTTCTTTTCAGCTGATGCTGCAGCCAGAGGGCGGTGAAACGGACTAGGTGGCAGTAAAGACGCATTCATGACAACTGGGAACTGGGGAGTTTTTGAGCTGAGGAGACGACAGTTTTGTCATAAGAATATGAACTGAGGGATGCACAGAGCAAGTTGTCATTACTGCTCACTTCCTCTCCTTGCTTATCTTCATAGCTTGGAGGTTGGAAATGTCTCAGCCAGGGTTCAAAATTACCGTTCATCAAGCGACGAATGCTGGTAAAACTTTGTCTTTGTTGGATCATTCAGTACAGATCAAACCGCCACATTGGCCGGTAACTTTTTGAGACGATAACATGTGAAAGCCTCGGTTATATAAAGCCTTTCGTCTTTCCCTGTCCTCAAAATTTGACCCTGCTGACCACTGTGCCCTCTCTCTGACTGTGAGCCAATCAAATCCAAGCAAAGCAATGGCTGCGTATCAAGCAGGCTCCTGATTGGCTCTCTAAATCTGCTCATCTCGTTACTGAATGTTTCAAACAGTAGCTGATTTTATACACTAAACAGCACTGTAAACAAGTAGGGTGGCATCTTTCTCTGAAAAATATTTAGCGATTATTTTCACAAGTATAAGTGATCCATGGCAGATAAATGTTTAGTTTATTAGTTAATTTAGTTAATTTTGGACCCTGATCCCAGCTTCCAGTTGTCATGAGTGCACTTTAAGGCAAAGCAGGTACCATCTAGCATGTAAAGTCATATCCTTCACAAAGCCACCACAGCCGTGCTAGCCTTGGGGACGAGGAAGTGGATGTGTTGTAATGATTACTATTCTGCATGTAAATATTTTTTTCCAGAAGCTGGGCATGCTCAGTGAATGTTTTCTCTAATGAGACTGTTGAGTAGCCCTCTTGTAATCCGGTTTGAGGAACATTTGAAGAATGTTCTGTTCGGGTAGTTGGCTTTGCTTTTGTTTTGTGGTAACTGGTAGCTGTAGCTCTCAGCTGTGTTGTGTAATCAGTTTTGGAAGCATTTTATTTTGAGGTGTGTCTTGATGTATTCAGAGGTGCATGGGTTTGTGTTGTTAACATGTATCTTTGATGTGTTTTTTAATGCCGGGGGAAGCCTGACATTTCACATCCATGAGAGACTACGCAAGCTTCAGCTCCGGAAACTCGCATAGACTCCCATGGGTGTAATGCATCAGAACGGGGTGGGGGTGGGGTGGGGGTGGGGGGTTAGGGTGAAGGATCGGTGTAAGCTGGGTGAACAGCAGGATGTATGAGAGGGATTCACTGGAAGGGAAATGGGGCATGATTTTATTGGGTTGTAAGATGGTGGAAGAAATGTTAAAAGCACAATATATAAACTGTATATTGAGTCTTTTACTTCCTGTGTTTTCCTGGTTGTCTTTGCAGGCTTTACTCTTTAATAGAAGAAAGCATGTGTCCACTGGGTGCTGCAGCCTGTTGCACCAGCTAACTTGAATTTGATCGCAAGATAGCTTGTAAAGTTTACACTAAACGTTATTCTGTAAGTAGTTAGTTTGACACTAAAGCTGTGTCTGTGTATCATTGCCCCATGGAGACTGAACTAGATCTGAACTAGTAGAGCATAAAACCAAAACATTGTTGCAGACGGTGATGTTTTCACCTTCTGTGGTGACTAACGGGAGCTAAAATCAATTTCTCCTGCACTAATTAACAGCAGCTGAAGTTAATATTAGCTAACTTCAGAGATAGTGAGAGAAAAAGAGGATGAACCAAGCTAATCCTCACTAAACATCAACAAATAGGTTCTTTATCAAGTACAAAGCATGAGTATTTATTTGTAGTTTGTCTCCCATACCCACTACAACGCAGACATAAATCTACATGTATTATTACATCTAACTAATACAGACAACAACACTGACATCAAGTGGTGTAATCTGTAATTTCAACAGGGTAAAAGCTGTATACTGTTGTCAGGCCTAATGCAATTCCCCCACAATCACTAATGGGGTGGAAAGATGTTATTTATTTTAGTGTAAGCTGATTGTTGATGTAAACTGCTGTATTTGCTTATCTGGGTCCTTCAGAAAGTCTATCAAACCGATGCTCCATGCCAACGGTTATTTTACGAAGACTTTACAGCTAGTAGAGGACCGGTGTGAGTTTTAAGTTGTAATTTAACTCTACATTGGAACTTTTTCAGTTGGTGCAACTGTTAAAATGAATTAACTGGGGCAACAGGCTGCTGGTGATTTTCTGAATAATGTTCATTGGAAAGGCGGTTGAGCGCTCCTGACAGCTCTGAGAGCAGAGCATCATTTTAGTTCTCAGAACACAGAGTGCTGGAGGATACAAATATTTAAGCTTTTAGTTAAAGAGCATCGTGCTTCAAACAAGGTTTCAGTTGAACTGCAGCAGCAGCAGCAGCCAGGACCAGAACTTCCTCTAAGCCTCTGTGTAGCACTTCTGACACAGAAAAGCGGAGCCCAGTGGACACAGAGCCTCACTTCAGTAGGAAAGCCTGTAGAAATCTGTTAGTGAATAGAATCCTCAGGTGCCTTTGGAATTATTTACCATGTTAGCAAGCTAATGTTGGGCCAGCGCATTGTTCGGCCTGTTTGGTTGGAAATCTGAAAACTATGGCCCTGCGTTGAGCCAACACTGACAGAGTCTTATAATTTACATATATTGACATACATCATCCTTACCACAGTTGGCCCACAGTCATCCGGCCAGACTGCCAGCATCAGCCCAGCAGTGGCACTGTCATTGGCCCAGTGAAAGTCCTTCATTCGCTTGCTACCTGGGTAATCTTTAACTGAAAAGTCCAAATCCTGCCTTTCTTTTTAAGGAGAGAATAAATTGTATGTTGAACCAAATTAATTGGTTGTAGCTAATGTGCAAACAGATTCTAAATATATTTTCTTATGCAAACACTTTCTTTATTTTCCAATCCAGAAGGAGCTACTTCCCTGGCGAGGCCACAGCCTCAGTCCTGTCCAATGACAAATGTTCAAGCTATAATAGATTGTGATTAAAATCAGTAATGTAAATGATCTTTTCAAAAGTGCACTTGTGTTTTCTTCATTGTTCAGGTACAGCAACTGATGAAAACTGCATGATTAAAGAAAAAGCTTGATAACTGCAACTTTTAATCACTTTTTTTCTGCTGAAAGTCAGGAAACTTGGCATAATGTTCCTGTATAACTGGTAAACCAACAGTCTGGGGAGGAAAGACGCAGCAGATAGGCTTCTGATTCGCCCGTTCATCTTTTACTCGGCACCCAAATTAATGAACTAAACTCTACATAAATTATGCACCAAAACTACTTGTCCCAATTACTGTTTCCCCTTTCAAGGAAGAGCTCAGCAGTCGCTCAGTAGCCGTTTTCAGGCTCCTTCCATTAGCTTGCCGCGGCAGCATCTACTGAGAGGAGGATATGCATGGAAGGAATTATTGGGTGCAGTGCCACCCAAACTGCTGCAGGGGGCGTCACTCCTGCCTGATCCTGGTCTGACCCCTCTGGTGAAATGTGTATTTATACCTCAGTCACTGAGGGAAATGTGAAGGAACTAATTCCTAATCACAACTGAGTTCTCTAAATCAGTGATTCTCAACCTTTTTCATATCAAGGACCCATAATTTAGTCTACATTAGAGCCACGGACTCCCATTTGATGAGATTTTGTCTCTCATGATTTTGTCCAGAATTCCATGACTGTCTGTATTGTAGGTAGAGAGATAACAGAGAAACTATGATCAAAACAGTCATTCTGCTACATTCTCTAATTGTGTTAACTTCTTGTAAATGAAATAATGCTGAAGTTTAACAATTGATCAATTTGCTGGAGACCCCCTGGAACCCCCTCAAGGACCCCTGGTGGTCCCCAGACCCCATGTTGAGAACCACTGCTCTAAATGACAACAGATTTTGGAGATGAATTATGGGTTCAGATTAAAAAGTAACTAAATCCCAAACCCAAGTCTGTGTAAAGCCTGACATCTAATGGTAGAAAGTACGCTACACAGATTTGGGTTTGGGGTACATTGCTTTGAACTGATCGAAGAAAAGGATAAAAACATTATTGTTAACTGGAAGCTGTGCATCAGGGAACTGAAAGCACTTGCCAGTGTGTTGTGAACGCCACCTGCTCTTTATTTTGAGGCCAGACATGATCAATTAAGGCTTCATCAGTGATATTACTAGTTTACTGTATATCAGTGGTACACTAATAAATGAAAGCCACCCTGATGTTTTCTTTAGATAACAGTAGACTGTGTTCTATACTATATAATAAGAGTCATTTCCAAATTTTCCAATGAAAAGAATCTAGTTTGAACTCTGACCTCTCTCCTTTTAGAATCACATGGAAAAGATCACAGCTAACGTTTTCTTTTCTAGAGAGGAACTCAGGAACTTTTACTCTGAGGACATTTTAAATCAGACACTTTTTACTTTTACTGAAGTAGATTTTTACACCAGTACTTTTAGTTCTACTTTAGTAAAGTATCAGTACTTCTACTTGAGTAGGATATTCTAGTACTCTTTCCACCACTGCATATAGGTCACTAGTACATCACAGGGCTAACACAGATGGACAGACACTTCCATCCATACCTATAGAGAGCCTAAGTCCCTCCCCTTCCGGTGGACCACCATGGGACCTTATTTCGGAAAAAATATGTACGGTAGTCAACGGCGAGAGACAAATAATTGTTTGATCGCCTTTGAATTGTGCCATGAATTACACATATGATGTTTTGTCAATTTAAAAGATAATTTTGCAAGTCAAGAAAGTCGCAGTTTGTCATAAAACTGTTGAAGTTATAGACTGTTAAAATACGTAATTAGAAAGACTACACACCCAAAAGTGGCGTAAGTGACGTCATAACTTCCTCTCTCCACAAGCTACCCAGAGCCGCTCTCTAAGTCCCTCTCAGATAGCAGGAGTATTATACACAACCTGGAAGGTAGACAGTAAGAATGGATTTAAACTGGTTTAGGATAGTTTTAGTACAGTGGGGGCTAACGTTAACAATGCCTGTGTGTGTTTCCTATGTTTCCTTCCATGTTGGTGTTGGTGACGTATATTGTGCGAGACGAGAGATGTAGTTCACTGAGCGGTTTCACACAAAACTAAACGTTACTTTACTGTTTTACAACAAACTGCAACTTTCTTGACTTGCAAAATTATCTTTTAAATTGACAAAACATAATATGTGTAAGTCATGGCACAATTCAAACGGGATCAAACAATTATTTGTCTCTCGCCGTTGACTACCGTACATATTTTTTCCGAAATAAGGTCCCATGGGGGACAGCGGAAGGGGAGGGACTTAGGCTCTCTATGGGCAGTTTAGAGTCTCCACTCCACCTGGGGGGGAAAGGCTGCTATCCCAGGCGTCACCAGCAGAGGGGGCCGGCCTCCCACAGCAGCTCCCTGCTCGCTCGGGGTCAATGAGTGGAGCCGACAGAGTAAGAGAGAGAGAGAATGAGGTCATCCCAGCTCTGTAGGGCTTGGCTCAGTTGGCTGCTTGTCAACCATTTTGACTTCAGTCAGTGTTCGGGTTGTGGAGGCCCGCATGGCCACACTGCAGTCGGACGCCCCAAACATCCACAGGAGCGCACTGCAGGGCCGGAGAAACTGCGGTGACACACAGTAACCAGCTACACCTGAAGGGATTACAGTAATCAGATTACCAATAACTGGTGACTGCGATGGGTTAAGATAATCAGATTTGAGATTCTTTAGAAACAAATCGGAGGTTAATGTTTTGGGTTACTCAAAAGTGTATTTGAAAGGGGGGAAATTATTTTTTACTGTGAAATCATGTCTTGGCACTTTCATTTTACACATCCTGAGATCGATCAGTAAATCAGTGAATTTGTTTTGCATCATATTCAGGTGATTTTGGAGGAAAGGTAAATCTGACAGTAAATTGAAATAATGCCGATACATTACTGAGCTTGAATAAACTAGTGGATTACTTTAGTGTTTATGATTCTATACGCAGCTGATCGGTAATCTGTAATGGATTTCATTCTGAAAGTAAGTAACTGATGCTTAGAGACCCGATCTACCTACAGAAGTTCACTGCAAGAGACGACAACCGCAGCAATACTGATACTAAATGATTAAATCCGCATCATCGTTTAAATCCCTTCTTGAAAAATAATTTTATGGAATTGATTTTTACCTGTTTTATTCTCACTGTTTTTGCCTGTTTTATTCTTCTGCGACCTTGTTTCTAATTTCTACCTGGCATCTTTATTGTTCATCCCTTTGAATTCCATTTATGATTGATTTATAGTCTGTAAAGCACTTTGAATTTTTTCAAAAAGTGGTATACATAATAAATAAGTTTATTATTATTATTAGGGTTAAAAACACAATGTGGCTGAAATCATTCTCCATGTTTCCTCTCCTCACTGACACATTTCTTGACTGAATCGATTATGCAGCCCATTCTATGTAGGCCTCATGCATTAAATATGAGGAGGTACACTGTAAAAAAAAAAACAAATAACCATCTGAACAAGTCATTTAATCCTTTATTCAGTCTTAAAATGGGATTTATTTCCTCCAAACCTGCACCAGTCAGCCCTCTGGTAGAGTTTTTTGCACTTGTTTTAAGAACAAGAAGTTTTCAAGCCTGGATACCAGATCAAAAGACTCGTTGCGGTGGTTGTGTTTTTTTTGCAGTGTGCAGCTCGTCAGCGCTGCTCTTTAAGAATGGGCTGGGAACCGGGGTTTCTTCCAAGGCCGCTAAAAACGCCCGGTGCTGTCCAACTAACTGTCTCCGTTTGTAGGTTTGAATTTACGGCACAGGAAGAGACTCCGGCCTCTGGGTCTGCTGCCTGGCCTCAGGCGTACCCGGACCTGACATCAGGGTGCGAAACACCTGGTGGGAGTCAGAGGCTCCTCCTGCCTGATGGAGCTTTCTTTTTCACATTTTTACTCATGAGTGTCCTGTCAATCACTCCTCCTGTCACTCACAAGCAGTGGTGGGAGGCGTGTCGTTCCATCTCTTTCCTGCTGAACTTACCTACAGCAGCTTTAAAGACGAGATGAAATGAAAAATGCCTTTTTAACCCTTTTAGATCACATCCCCGGTCATACTGTGCACCTATTTAACAATATATGCCAAAAAAAATACCAAAAATCAATTTCATTGTATTCTTATATCAAAATTCAATCATGTTTTCTTCCTGTAAAACAAAATATGCCGTGTGCTTACGTAAGCATGCCCGTAACTAATTTCAACCAATAATATCATGACATCCACCCATCAATCAATCTTCAACTTTTAGCGCACAGAGCTAAGAGGCTAAGATTCATTAGTTAGCTAGCTAGCAACAGCACGGTACTTCGGTGTGTCTTCGGGTGTTATGACACGCCCACTTTTCAACGTTCAAATCAAATTCCTCCCAACGTTACGTCCCGCCTGTCTTTCCTGTTTCACTCGGAAATACGTCACGATACGGAAGTTAGATACTCTCGAAATGCCGTTTCATCTCGACTTTAAGAATATAAATCAATACAAGTTATGAAATGAATATTCTTATAATATTACTGTGGACATGCATTCATTGAAACTCAAACTCACCCAAAACTTCTAAAAATGTATTTCAGTATTATTAAAAAAAATATCTTAAATGTGCAAGAAATAAGTTTTGAGGACCTTGGAAATGGTGACGTCTGCCTGTCTGTCTGTCTGTCTGTCTGTAGACTCATTCTTGTGAACACAATAACTTAAAAAAAAAACACTATAAAGAAACATCATCCTGACACCACAGGTTCCCCCTATAGAGTAAATGATCTGATTAGATTTTGGAGCGCACTTAATATGCATAAATCTGCATATTAATAAAGAAAAACTGATTTTCTGAAATGACTATAACTCCTTAAAGCTTTAAGATACAACATTTGTAATGATACTGCCCATGTGTTATGTGAAACAAGTATCCTGACAAAAAGCTAATTAATGCATTAATTTGTTTAATTGCTGACCTCATTTGCATAACTGTTTATGTTTAATGTATCGTGGTGATTATGGCTCAAGTACCTCTTGTTCTAAATTAAAATACAATTGACCTGGAATTTTAGGTATATTCACATAAAAATGATTTATTACTGTAATTATTATTATATTCATTATTATTATTATTATTATTATTATTATTATTATTATCATCACAATCACACATCTCTTTGTTTCTTTCTCTCCTTCTCAAACAACCATGTACTTTCTCTCTTACACAAAACCACACTTTTGAATGTACACACACACACATACATTTTCTCACACACAAAATCTCTCGCTCCCATACACTCTTTCTACATTATATACACACACACACACACACACACATTCCCTCTCTTTCTGTTTCACACGAACAATTTATCTCTTACACACAACCACATGCACTCTCTCTCTCTCTCATATACACGCGTTTTCTCTGTTACATACAAGCATATGCACTATCTCTCTCTCTCCATCTCTCTCTCTCTCTCCCTATCTCTCTCTCTCTCTCTCTCTCTCTCTCTCTCTCTCTCTGTAAACCCAATATCCTCTGAGGCCCGGGGGTTTTAGAGTGTAAAGGCAGTGCAGAGGCAGGAAGAGAGAGACTGCATTATCCACATCAAAGAGCTAGAGTTATCAGCCATAATCAATGCTTCCCCATTACGCACTCCAGTCAGCCTCTCTCTCTCTCTCTCTCTCTCTCTCTCTCTCTCTCTCTCTCTCTCTCTCTCTGTCCTCTTTCTCCCTCTGTCAAATCAGTTCAATATGTTTTATTGGCATGAATGGTAGTATGGTATCAATAGGAATTCATCAGAAAAGAGGAAAAGTAAGCAAACAAGCACACAAACAAAGAAACATGGAAAAATGATACTAAATACTGTGGATATCAAAAGTCCACACACCTCTACAAATGTGCTAGTTTCAGTGTCTTGAGGCCTGAAATGAAATCAGGCTTTTTAAACATTCAATTGAATATAGTAACCAGCAAAATAAAGGTGAAAACAAAAGGCAACTCCATACTGACAACATGTTAAAAATGGATTGTCAAATGGATTTGACAGTTCATTTAGCCTGTTAGATTTTCATTTCAGGCCTCAAGGCAATAAATACTATAAATCTGAGAGGATGTGTCGACTTGATGTCCACTGTAGGTAGATAGACGCATACATACATACATACAAGTCAGTAATTTTACTTTTACTGATTTTAAATCCCATCCATCACAGAACAGATTGTGTCTCTCCATCAGCAACAGAAACTGGATCAACGTAAACTGACAAACTGTGGATCCATTCACAGTGAGAAGAGGAATCTGACTTTACTTTGTTTCTGCACTTTATTTTGTCATTTCTAATGTTTCCAGTTAAAATAATCCACTTTGAACTCTGTCCTCTCTCCTTCTAGAATCACATGGAAAAGATCACAGCTAACAACGTTCTCTTTTCTAAAAACTCAGTAACTTTTACTCTGAGGACATTTTAAATCAGACATGTTTTACTTCTACTTCAGTAGATTTTTACAGCAGTACTTTTAGTTCTACTTAAATAAAATATCAGCAAAGTAACAGTAGTACTTGTACTGGAGCAGGACATTCTAGTACTCTTTCCACCACTGTAGATAACAGTGACAGTAAGTGTCTCTCTCTCTCTCTCCCTCTCTCTCTCTGGTCTCTATTGACTGCCCCCCCCCAGCCCCCCACCCCCCACCCCCCCCCCCACCCCACCCAGCCATGCCTATCGACCCCTCTCCCCCAGTAACCAGGCCCCATGCCTGGGGTCAGCGACCCGCCGAAGCCCCCTGCCTGGCTGTGGGACCCCGGTGGGTCGAGGGGAGGGCAGGACGCCCCTCCAGAAGTCATGGAGTCACACACACATTATCATCTGCCCTCCGCTCCCCCTCCGCCCCAGGAGGCCAGGAGGGAGCACAGCAGGGGCCAGACCCAACTCACACTAATGCAGATCTAATGGCGGTATGAAGCACAAATTAGTGAGTTATAAAGCCCAAATTAATGAGTTAATCACCTTGGTTGTACGTTATAAAGTTCAGTGTTTTTGATACTGGAAAAAAGTAATTAATTACCTATTACTTGTTACTTTTCTTAAAAGTAATGAATTACTTGAATTACTACCTGAGAAAAGTAATTAGTCACTCTACTTGTTACATTGCAGACCTAGAGCAAATGCTTATTGACTGTCAGCATTATCAAACTCAATCATTCATTTTAGCAATATGCTAACATGTGATGTCTTGCTTTGACCGTCAAATTGTTTAGTATTATTAGGCTACATTAGCTGTGTCTGCTAAATGTTAGCATTAGGTAACATTAGCTGGTTAAAACTGATTTCATTAAAGCTAGTTGGCTACAGCTGGCACAATTAGAGCGAGTTGGTTTGGAGAGACATACAGATGAGTTTCCGAGCAACGTCACATAAAATGTGCGCGCACATCTCAGGGGCAGAAAGGCTACTCAGTTCACGTTATTTAGTTAGTAATCTGAGCTCCCAGAAGCGATAGCAAAGATTTTAGTTTAGTAAGTGGCCATATATTTTGACATGCCTCACAGTTGCTAGGTGCTAGTCGCAGTTGCACCTTAGACTGGAAAGAATAAAAGCAACCCCCGAAATCAACAGTTAGCCTACAGTAAGGTCCAGCTGCAGCCCCGGAGAAGCCCCTGGCTTGGCTTGGCAGAGCATACTCACCCTAACCCCTATCCCTAACTTCGTCTCGCCTAGCCAGGGGCTTCTCCAGGTCTGCAGCTGGGTGCTATTGAAGTAGCAATCCAGCTAACTCAGTTAGCTAGGTTCATAGTATTCCCCCTGGTTGCCTTCATACTTTGACGCTGGCTGGGTAAGACCTCTGCTCTTAACACTAGGGTGACCACATTTTCAAACCCACAAACCGGGACCCTTAAAGTCGAGATGAAAATGCCTTTTTAACCCTTTTAGATCACATCCCCGGTCATATTGTGCACCTATTTAACAATATATGCCAAAAAAAATACAAAAAATCAATTTCTTTGTATTCTTATATCAAAATTCAATCATGTTTTCTTCCTGTAAAACAAAATATGCCGTGTGCTTACGTAAGCAGAACTCAACCAATTTCAACCAATAATATCATGACATCCACCCATCAATCAATCTTCAACTTTTAGCGCACAGAGCTAAGATTCATTAGTTAGCTAGCTAGCAACAGCATGGTACTTCGGTGTGTCTTCGGGTGTTATGACACGCCCACTTTTCAACGTTCAAATCAAATTCCTCCCAACGTTATGTCCCGCCTGTCTTTCCTGTTTCACTTGGAAATACGTCACGATACGGATGTTAGATACTCTCGAAATGCCGTTTCATCTCGACTTTAAGTGTACCGCACGTTCGTGCACGCGCACATGTATGCGCTTATGCACGCACCATAGTGCATGTAAAACGCTCGTCATAGAGTTTTCGAATTAGACCAGCTGTACAGTCCATGGATCGAAAGCTCACTGTCACCGACATTTGGCCCGCTGAAGTAGGTCGCAACGGTGCTACTACTAGCTTGTAGCCACCGTTAATGTTTGGCCGTCTTAATATGATCTTTTATGTCGGCATTTCCACCATGCGCGACCAAAAATGTACTCTTGCAGTGTGTGCAGAACGCAGCATTTTCGTTGCCGGCTACTTCACGAAGAAAAGAGTAAGCCTTCTGGAGGTCTTTAGAAAAGACCGAGTTTCTCTTCGGCACGACAGCTAACCGTTAGCGTACTGACAGATTCTGTCAGACAGAGCCACAAGCGTCATAGGCTAGCAACAGCCTTGACAACGACACATTGATTGATTGACACACATACAGACAAATCAGTGCTGAATTCAGATGCGTGGTGCATTGTTTATGTTTTTTGATTGGGTTAGGTAATAATGAGCGGGACAGAACATGATAAACGTCTATGTAAGCGCTGAAAACAAGTATAATACTATTATTATTATTTTAATTGTGGTGAAAACCGGGACAATTTGGTAGTGAATGTTGAAAACCGGGACATTTTAGTGTTTTACAGATATTTGTCGGGACTCGGGACACCCATCTTGAAACCGGGACAATCCTGGACAAACCGGGACGTCCGGTCACCGTACTTAACACACAAAACTCACCAGAGCTGTAATGTCTAATTTGTTGCACATGCCCACATACTACGTAATTTACAGCATCAAGAGATTTGTATGTTCAGAGGCTGTCTTCTGTATATGCTAGGCTTTTCAATCAGATACATATGTCTGGCCATTGGATCGGTGGCCACTTGGCCATGTCTACAAGCCATTCATCAAGTTTTTCTATATAATCTGTGCGATCAGAGTCTGACACTAGCCAGGTACGCCATTGTTGTCCGTTTGTTGTTATCAGTGCGAAAATGACAGCCAAGTTGCTATAGCTCCGATAGCCACAGCGGCTTTTCTGCCCCTAAGCTGCGCGCACATCCTCGACTGTTTGTAAACGGGAAACTCATCTATAGGCTAGCATTAAAATGAAGTAGGCCTAGTTGACTGCTAACATTATGGATCAACTGGATGTATCCAGTTGATGTAGTTTTTGATTTGGACCTTCTCCAGCTCTGCTCATCTCTCAGTGATTGCTGAACTCAGGATATATTTTGCATATTTGGCAAAGTAAATCACACATTTCTTAATCAATAATAACAATATCAGCACTACTACAAAATGAACACAGCCTGGCCATCCTTGGGTTGCCAGGTCTGGATGTGACAGCCTGTTGTTATGGCCAGGTTGTGGCCATTCAGTCTGGATATTGTCAGTTTTCTACCAGTCATGGCAGTCAGTGTCTGTCTATCACTCTCTCTCTTTGTTTTTCTCTCTGTCCCTCTCTCTCCCTCTCTCTTCCACCACCTCTCTTCCTCTGTCCATCCTGCCTGGAAAGTGTTGACAGCTCTCATATTTCATCCATATGATGTAATTATGCTCCTCTATACGCATTTGAAGCTCTCCATTCACATTTTATGGTGCAGTGATAGGACAGACGGAGGCCATATCTTCTCTCACAGGTCCCAACCAAGTTTCTCTCTGTACTTCTGTTTCTCAAATCCTCAAATTTAAATTAAATTACAAGTAGATGGCTCAGTAGAGCGCAGACTTCTGCCAACACTATGCAACTGTCAAGATCTGCCAGTTCCACATGTCGGATTTTCACCAAAAGTTAATAATTTCTTCCATTCCACATTACCAACTTGTTTCACATCAGGAGTTGAACACATTTTCATGACTGGACCTGTAATGGGACATGAGATCTGCCTGTTCAAATTCTAGACACTTTTAATCATTGTAGCTGATTATCTCAACACCACATGATCAGTCAGCTCTATATGTGTTCAGTTTCCATTAGAGCCGCCCTTCTACCACTGGACCAAGTTTTAGAAAAATTTGTGGTTATGTTGAAACTGCAAATGAGCTCTCCAGCTCTCTCTTTTCCTGGGCCAATAATGGAGGGTTTGCCTCTTCTTCTGTTTGTTGGCCACAAAGTTTGATGGTATTACATTAATCTGTTCGGAAGTTGCGTGCCACGCCCACTTTGGCTAATCAGTTCTTCCTTGCCCCATGACCAACCTTTCCACAAAGTTTCATGCAAATCCATTCATAACCTTTTGAGATATACTGCTAACAGACAGACAGACAGACAGACAGACAGAAAGGCTAACGTAATCCATGGAGGAGATGCATGCGTCTCTAAAATCTTTGCTCGGCCTCCACAAATTCATTCAGCCATTCACAAATCATTGTTTTGTGAATGAAAAGTAGTTCCTGTCCAAATACACTTGAACGTTTTTGAATTAATGCATGCATGCAGTCTGTGACATCAGGTGAAAATGTAAATATAGAGCAAGGAAGTAGGCAAAACACTATAGCAGCTAACTGTATCATCGGAACAATGTCGGATTATGAAAATTAAAAAAATTAAAAATACCTCTTCAAATGCTAACCTGAGTAGTTTGGCCAGTTCCGCCAAAAACTCTTTTTTGTTTACATTGTAAGTCCCGCCTACAGCACTTATCACCAACGTCTTTCATGGTTACATCCTGTCTCATTTCAAGCCTCTCAGCTGGAGAAGAGTTTCCACCTGAAAGTAGTTTCTATTAAATGGTTTAGAATAAGGTGTTGAGTAAGCAGTACGTTTTTTTTGCTCCACATGTAGACGCATAAAACGGTCGGACCTAATTATAATCAAAAGCTTGTTTCTTATCCACTACAAGAAAAAAATGAAATTGAAATTGAATTGAAAATACCCTAAGTTACCAAAAAAAAAAAAAAAAAAAAAAAATCAGATTGGACTTATCCTTTAAAGGGTTAGCAATATTTGAGGGGATACCGATATTTTTAGATTGAAACCTGCCGCTAGCTGATATTTTGTCTCTAAATTTGACCATTTTCATGCCAAACAAACTTCCAAACATTGCAGGGATTCAGTGTTTCCGTCAGAATTTTATTCTAGTCAGAGTGGAAAAGCCTCTGAAACAGCATTTAGACCACTGGTCACCTGATAGCTGAGTATAAACCAGTGGTGCAAATCTATCTAGATGGTGTGCCTATATCCCAAAAACAGAACTATTATTAAGGGAAGGTCTTAACAGTAAACCATAATGTGCTTTACTTTCATCCCAGAAACCATTTTGTAAGCATCAGTTATTTTATTTATTTATTTATTCCCCAAATGATATATATCTCATTTTGGAAGGAAAATGGAAAAGGAAATATTCATGCACTCGTCATTCTCTGTCTGTTTGTGTTAATGGCAGCATACAGTAGAGACATATAGACTTACAGAGTTATTCTGAAAAGGATGAGATGCAAGAAATAGGTTGTGAGAACAGTGCATCATGGCCTCCCCAACCTCTCTCTCTCTTTCTCTCTCTCTCTCTCTCTCTCTCTCTCTCTCTCTCTCTCTCTCTCTCTCTCATTTAATGTCTCCGCCCTGGTTTGTCTCACTTAATTCTATCTCCCCATCTCCTGATCCATCCATCAATGTCTCTCTTTGTCTCTCACACTCTCTCTCTCCCACACACACTCCCTCTTCCTCTCTCACTCACTTTCTTTGTCTCTCCCTCTCGCTCTCCCACTTGCTCTCTTCCTCCCTCACCCACTCTTTCTCTCATTCTCTCTCTTTGTCTCTTTTGCTCTTATCCTCTCTCTCTCTCTCTCTCTCTCTCTCTCTCTCTCTCTCTCTCTCTCTCTCTCTCTCTCCCTTGATGAGTGAGTGAGTGAGTGTGGGCGAGCGGGCATAGCCGCTGATGCACTCCTGGTCATTAATAAAACTTTTATACACAGTCAGGAAATGCATTTGAGCCCCGGTGGCTGGAGCTGCCTCTCAGACACACAGGAAATGGGCGCTTGGCCGACAGCCAATCCTGCTATTTCAGGGGGTTCGTCCGGAGCCAATCAAGCAAGGCCTGGTCAGTTAATGGATCAGTGGCTGTACTCCTCTCTACACCCAAATATCAGCAACAATTATGACGGGGAGGGGTGTAGCCTGAAAAATATTGGAACCAAGTGGAAGGCAATAGAACATGGATATACTCCTCTATGTCAGAATATCAGCAGCAATTACTGTGAGGGGCAAGAGGGAGAAATGACTGTGGGATGATGGAGCCAGGCTGGGACTGGGACTATACTTCACGATGTGATACTTTATTGATACCTGTCGGGAAATTCTCTTTTCTCTTGCCCCTGCAGGGTGCCTGTTCGGCCCACTAGAGACCTCCCATACACTGGGAGGTCAGAGGTCGGTCAGCTACAGAACAGCAGCCCTAGAGCGGGTAGGGATTTAGGCTCAGATTGACAGTTTTCACAGAGAACAGCGCATGCTACATCACTGAAATTGCCAAATCAGAAAGCCATGCTATTCACTAACCGTGCACAATGAGTGGAAAGTGTGAAAAAATAAAGTCTCTTTGTGCCTGTAAATCTCATTATTTTGCCCATATTGCAGTTATTTGTAGGTGAGGCCATGTAAATCAAGATTGCACTCAGTTCACTAACACTTCATAACACTAATCCCCTCCAAGTTATTGTAGCACATATAAGATCCTTTGAAAGGTGAGAGTTTGGCCATTCAGAATGACTGCTATCATCGCTGCAAGATGCAGGCATCATCAGCAACAAGTCAGGCAAGGTTTTTCTTCCTAGAATCTGAAATAAGATCACAAAACACTCCAATTATAAAGGGCACTTCAGGGAGCAAGGGTGCCAGCCTTGGTGGATTATTAGAAGCTGAAGCATGTAATTTGTGCTTGAAATTGGTGATGAAGGGGGCTATCTGCTTGCGCAGTGCTCTTTTGGAGGGTTCTTATGAGCCAGAACTTAATTTCCATAAATTTCTTAGTGCATAAGAGAAAAGATCTCTGCTCTTATCTCAAGTAACCGAGAAATATTCACAGATTGCCCTCACAATGCTATGGTGAATCTGGGCCTCAGTGTCTTGATCAAGGGCACTTCAGCTGGGCGCAAGCTTGCTGACACGGGGGCTTGAACCCAGCTCCTCTGGTTGAAGTCTCCACTTTGCTGTCCTGAAACCCCATGTAAACAGAGCGGCAAAATTAAAGTTGAGGCAATGTCCATAGTCGTCCAGGGCTGCTATTCGCATCGTTTTGTGAAATCAGGACCCTAAACATCTTCCTAATATCAGTTTGAAACACCTTGGAACAGTTTTTCAAGGTGTTTTAATTCATTTGGATTGACGTTGAACTTGAGCATCGCCTGCACGTCACCGTCCATCAAATGGGTGATGGGACAGACGGTGATGGGACAGACGGTGATGGGACAGAGGATGATGGGACAGATGGTGATGGGACAGACAGTGATGGAACAGAGGGTGATGGGGCTTTCAGAATTTTCTGCAATTTCTGCAAGTTAGGATGCAACCTAGAGCGCGCTACGCCACAAAAGAAGAAAGTAGACAGAAAGAAGTGCAAAGTTTTAATTTCCAACCCTCTGTCGAAGATTTCTCCAGTCCAAGAGCAGAAGAAGAAAGTCCTCGCCATTGGGTACTCGGACACACTCAAAATGAACTTCTCCATCCTCCAGTCACTACCTGGTCGCGCCTCTAGGTATCGGATGGTTAAAGTTCAAATTATCTCGCAGAATGTCATGGCAGTGCATCTTGCTTTCGGTCAAGCAGCTGTTTAGGAAAGCAAACGTTTGCCATCCACCAACGATAACCTTGCTCTGCACAGTGCCACTTGTATGAAAGCCAATTGGTATGAAAGCCATGAATGTGTCATCGGAATATCAGATAACAACTGATGGTCCTTTTGCATGTCAGTGTATCACAAAGCTGTGGGTGTATTAGTATAGTTGGTGTAGTAATATGTGAGACCAGTGCGAGACAAACCCCCAACACTGGCAGTATTATTGCCATGCTCTTCCCTTGAGCAACATAGGGAATGGAACTGTGTTGCTGTGTAAATTATAAATACTGGCTGATGTAACAAATGGCCTTCAGAGATCAATACAGTATCTATTACTGTCTGATTGGTCAAAGACGCATTCCGACCATGCTGATAATTCCCATAATGCAGTACCAGACAACCTTTATCGGTTGCTATGCCAACTCCACCAAGGAGCTATGTATCTTACTGTCTTACTTTTTTTCCTGAGTTTATGCTTAAGTATGTACATTACTTGGAGGAAAACCTTTTCAGTCAGAACACGTGTTTTATATAAGATACCATTGAGGATGTTATTCATTGGGATTGTAGGTATGATGATGATTCAGTAAGTACGAGGCGAGCCATACTCCCTCTTTGGGATCATTGCTATATGTATATGTATGGTATTGTATGTTATCATGTTCTATTCTACCCAGAAAGTGTATTAGTTAATTGCCAAAGACCAAACATAGAGAGAAGAGAAGTAGAGGAGGAAGTGGTTGGATAGACAGAAAGAGAAGGTGAGAGAGAGATAGAGATGGAGCAAAAGAGACAGCAGGAACAATAGCGAGAAAGAGAGGGGGAGTTGCAAGAGAGAAAGAGAGTCTTCTGATTGAAGCCAGATGTCTGTGGTACGGAAGGAGGGGCGAACGAGGGAACGAGGATCGGAAGAGAGGAGGAAGATGGACAGATGAGTGGAGCTCGACCCACTTCTGTTGTTTTTCATTTAACCTTTATCCACCCGGGGACGGTTCTGATGAAAACATGCACTTTCAGTTCCACATATTCAAACCTGGCAGCCCAGTACAGACAGAGTCACCAGGCAAGTGTAACTAAAACACCTTAAAGGAATTCACCAAAAATGATTGGGAGATCGGCCCACTTGTCAACTTCCCTGTTAAGTGCTCCATGCTAACACTTTCACATGCAGCGAGTTGAGTGACAGCAGGCAAGGGTTAGGTGTTCAATTCCTACTGGAGACAAAAATGTCTGCACTCATGGCGCTGAAAGACTGTGTTCAGATCGCAAAACAGATGCATGCAAAGTCAATAGAAGAAGGCATACAGAGTGAAATAGACGTACTGTTGCTCAAGGCAGGATGAATTAAGGTGAAGAGGTATTCGCTCCAACTTGAGCAAGAAATTTGCCTGATACAGTAAAGGGAAGGCCAATCCACCTCAAGCAGGACTCTATCTAGGCACCTGTAAATTTCTCCCCACACTGTGTATTTAGAGCCGAAAAAAATGTCCATTGGGTATTTGTGACCAATAACATTGACCGATGCTATCTGCACAAAAAGTTTATAAAAGCTAGATTCCCCAAAGAAGAAATGGGTTGCTGCTGCCAAGCCTGGCGCGCAGGATTAAAATACAAGCATGTACAGACTAAAAGAAAAATGTATATTGCTGAAGCAGAGTTTCAAGTAATCTACATTGTCTCACCATTCCTCATTTAAAAAAAAAAAACAGAAGTCAAGAGATGTCAACCAAAACCACCAATCATACTGGGACTATAGAAAGATGGCAAACAAAACCAGTAATCATAATGGAACTATAGAAAGATGTCAAACAAAACCATTAACCCTAATGTCTGGATTATAGAAAGATGTCACCTGAAACCATTAATCATAATGTCTGGACTATAGAAAGATGCCAGCCAAAACCATTAATCATAATGAGACTATAGAAAGATGCCAAACAAAACCATTAACCCTAATGTCTGGACTATAGAAACAACAAACAAACAAAACCAGTAATCATAATGGGACTATAGAAAGATGTCAAACAAAACCATTAACCCTAATGTCTGGACTATAAAAAGATGTCAAACAAAACCAGTAATCATAATGGGACTATAGAAAGATGTCAAACAAAACCAGTAATCATAATGGCTGGACTATAAAAAGATGTCAAACAAAACCAGTAATCATAATGGGACTATAGAAAGATGTCAAACAAAACCACTAATCATAATGGGACTATAGAAAGATGTCAAACAAAACCAGTAATCATAATAGCTGGACTATAAAAAGATGTCAAACAAAACCAGTAATCATAATGGGACTATAGAAAGATGTCAAACAAAACCAGTAATCATAATAGCTGGACTATAAAAAGATGTCAAACAAAACCAGTAATCATAATAGCTGGACTATAAAAAGATGTCAAACAAAACCAGTAATCATAATAGCTGGACTATAAAAAGATGTCAAACAGAACCAGTAGTCATAATGGGACTATAGAAAGATGTCAAACAAAACCAGTAATCATAATGGGACTATAGAAAGATGTCAAACAAAACCAGTAATCATAATAGCTGGACTATAAAAAGATGTCAAACAAAACCAGTAATCATAATGGGACTATAAAAAAGATGTCAAACAAAACCAGTAATCATAATGGGACTATAGAAAGATGTCAAACAAAACCATGAATCATAATGGCTGGACTACAGAAAGATGGCCACCACAACAGCTGATCTGCTGCCCTCCTGCTTTCTGTTGTGTCAAGCGGTTTCATCAAACCTACTTGCATTGCATGATGTCAATTTCGCTGCTTATTTTTCAGGTCAAGCGATCAAACTCATGCAGGTAAAGCGAGGAGAAATTCCCCCTCGCTTCCTGTCCGAACACTTGGGATCAAAGCATCCAGTGAACGGCAAATGTGTGTGCGTGTGCATGCTGTCGTTCACGCGAGAGATGTACTGTAATGTGTTGTGTAAGTTGACACCCGTGTGCTTCATGGGTGGGACGCCTCATATCCCTCCACCATGCGTTTGTTACTGCAGCACAATGACACACACACACACACACACACACACACCATACAGACTCTCCCCCTCTCTCTCTCTCTCTCTCTCTCTCTCTCTCTCTCTCTCTCTCTCTCTCTCTCTCTCTCTCTCTCTCTCTCTCTCTCTCTCTCCTCACACACATACAGGAAGAGTGTGTTCAGAGTGGAGTGCCGGCAGAAATTAATGACTTTGTCAGCTGTTTGCTGGCCGTTAACCAGGCCATTTGACATTGATCTCTGCCTGACCCAGAACATCCCTCGATCTCTCTGTCCATCCATCCATCCAGCCATCTCTCTCTCTCTCTCTCTCTCTCTCTCTCTCTCTCTCTCTCTCTCTCTCTCTCTCTCTCTCTCTCTTTCTCTCGCAGAAGGCTGGTCTGGTGGTTAGAGAGTCCAGGGTTCAAATCCCCACCCTTGAGCAAGACATTGAATCCCAACCAGCTCCAGGACTGCTGTACTGTCTGTACCTGCCTGTGGAGGAAGGCAAGAAAAGAGAATTTCCCAATGGAGATCAATAGATTTGTATTTTTTATTTATTTATTTATTTGCATGTACGTATATATTTATTTGCAGAAAGGAATACAGGAGGTTCCCATTTCCATTAGATAAGCTGGACTTTTATATATAGAAGATAAACAATGCCAAATATAATCATTTGTTAAGTAGCCTTTTTACTTTTTGTACCTTTTGGCGTCTATCGCTAAATTACCACTTATGTACAAATCAGATGTTTTTCTCTTTTCTATTCATTTTTTCTTTCACATTATCATAATGTTGTCTATACTTTACCCCCCACCCCCCAACCCCTGTCTCTCTATCAGCAGTTTGTTTCATCTCAGATATTTTCCTCGACAGGAAACAGAGCTCTTCGTTCCTGCCCCCCCCCACCAACCCCCATTAGGGACCAGTCTCTGGTTACCTAGGCAATGAGTGTGTGTGTGTGTGTGTGTGTGTGTGTGTGTGTGTGTGTGTATACACATATGCTAGTGTGTAAGGCCCGGATGGTCGCAAGTTGCTGAGTAAGGAGACAGACTAACAGACAGACAGACACGCACACACACACACACACACACACACACACACACACACACACACACAGAGGAAGAGGTTCAAATTACAGTCATACTGCATATTGTCAATGATGTCACTTGTCTTTATGGAATGAATGAATGAATGAATGAATGAATTTGTTGTCCCTCCATCTTCTCCTCTTCCTCACTCTTCCTCCCATGGTCTTCCTCTCCTGCCTCTCTCTCTCTCTCTCTCTCTCTCTCTCTCTCTCTCTCTCTCAGGAAGTGACATGACCCAGGAGAGAGAGAGAGAAAAACAGAGAGACAAACTGAGAGAAAGAGAGAAGAGAAAGTCTTAATTCGTATTCTTATTTGTTTTTATCAATTTTATTCAGCTGTATTTAGATGCTTTGGTATAACGCTGTTTGAGCCTTTCATCCAAATAAAGCAGATTGAATTGAATTCAACAGAGAAAATGATAACACTAATACTTATTGATTTTTTATTTTAATTAGCACCAGTCATCTGTTACTGTCTATAATACTACCTGAATTGAAACGCACTGTATTGCTTTTGCAGCGTAGGTTTCTGCCCTGTCATGTTAATAAAGCAGATTTGAATTGAGTTGAATGGAGGGAGGGAGGGAGGGAGGGAGGGAGGGAGGGAGGGGGGTGATAGAGAGAGAATGAGAGAGTGGGGTGAGAGAGAGACATAGACAGAGAGCACAGAGACAGAGAGAGAGAGGGGAGGAGGAGGGGGGGTGAAGAGCGTGCGTGCGTGCGTGCGTGTGCGTGTGTGTGTGTGTGTGTGTGTGTGAGAGAGAGAGAGAGAGAGAGAGAGTCCATCCAGCTCTCAGTCATTCATCTCTCGGGCAGAGGAGAGGAAACTCTACAGCAGGACGGAAAAGACAATTTCAGAAGAAAAAGGAAGAAGAAAGCGGGTTGAATCTCTCACTGCGTCTCTGGAAGCCTCCCGCTCCGACCTCCAGCCGCTTACTTTTTTGTTTTTTTTTACACCCAAAATACTATTATCGCAATCATTTTACATCTTTGGCTGACGCGGAGGGATCTTTCACTCCTTCTACGCTGCGTGGGGATACTTTTTTATCACTTCTTCTTCTTCTCCTGCTGTAACAGAAGAGGACACTTTACAGTCTCGGGTGACTCTCTGAACACTGCAGTGTCAAACACCAAACACCCAGACTCGTTAACACTTTGTCCAGAGCCGGTGGAGCCGCTCCGTGCGTCGCGCGTAACGGGACTGGTTGGTTTGGTTTGATTTGGACAGGCGCAGAGGAGGAGGAGGTGACCCGAGGAAGACGCACCGGGACCGGAGAAGTCCTGGAAAAGCTCCGGGAGGAGGGCGCGTCAAGCTGAGAGAAAGAGAGAGAGAGAGAGACAGCGAGAAAGAGAGAGAGAGAGAGAGAGAGAGCGCATCCTCCCATCTTTCTCCTTCCCTACAAACACACACCCTTACGACAAAAGAGCTGTAGTAACCCTATCATATACTTTAGGAGCATAATATCCTAGCAAAATAAATACATATATTATAGCGATACCATAAGAGATTTTTTTTAAAATCCTATAAAGTCGCTATAAGGTCGCTATAAACTTACTATTGAGTACCACAGACACACTATATGCTCCTATAGGAATATTATTGGAATATTATAGTGATTTTTCGTCAGGGGCACACACAGACACACACACACACACACACTCTGACATACACACACACGCACACACACAGGACACCCAGCACGCCGCAGAATGGATCTCCCTCCAATCAGAGGTAGGCATGAATTCATCCTGTCGCCATTTGATCTACTGAAGAACTATTGATGATTTGCGTGACCTTGGAATTAAAAAAAAAAGTTCCATCTGGCATTTTTGGACCAATTATGAGTTATTGAGATAATGTACAGGTTTACAAACAGCCTCTGCAATGTGGTGGTGGAAGTTTTTTTTTTTAGTATTATGGTTTTTTTGTATTCATCTAAGTGGTTCCCCTGACAACAACAAACAAAAAAACAACAGTAGTCCTATAATCACTTCCAAAAAAAAAAAAAAAAAAAACTATACCTATAGGAATTTCATAGCAATATTATAGTGATACCATTGGCCATAAAAAATACCATAAAGTGTAACAAGGTCGCTACCACAGACACAGTCTAAGTCCTGAAAGGCATATTCAAGCAAAATATTATTAAATTATTATTATTTTGGTTGTAGGCTAAAAACTCCTATATCTAAATGCAGATGGAACCTTAATTCCAAACTCACAACCAGATCTGGTGTAACTGCGGCATGAAATGAGTGCAAAAAAATATGAGGACAAGCTAGCTGCTCTTTCCATCTGACAGACAGGTGAATCCAGGTGAAAGCTGTGATGTAGTGATGGGAAGATATATCGAAATTCATTATATCATAATACAAAACTGTGACAATGAGTATCGTTAGGGAGAAAAATGAATCGCGATATTACATTTTATTCTGCTGTAGTAATCACAGTTTCACAAGCTCTCCATCCACATTATATTACTGTCGCTTCGCATCGCTAGAAAGATTTGTGTCTCAGAAATAAACATAATTCTGCACAGTCAGACTTTGTTGCTGTTGAACTTTTATTTATTTATTACATCGTATTGTGGTTGTACTGAATCGTGAAGCGCATATCGTGTCTCAAATTGTATCGTGAGATAAGCAGATCATCCTGATCCCTGCTGTGATGCCTTACTGATTTCACCTGTTAAATGGAGAATGTGGATAGGAGGAGACAAGCTAGAGGATTTTTCTAAGCCTTGAAACTGATATGTGGACGGTGCAGCTCAGTAAGAGGAAGCTGATGCGAATATTTAGTAGTCAAATTCCCCATTTTGCAGAACTGAGTGAAAATAGTCTGTCACAATTTTGAACATTGAAAAAAAAAAGGTACGTGTGGTTTTCCATCTCTTGTCTGTGGGGGTGAAAGAGTCGAGGAGCCTCGTGAAGTTTTTTATGTTTTACCCCTTTTTTATTTCAGAGAACCTCTGCTTTATTAATCCTTCACTTCCTTAATCCTGTATTTGTCACTAAGCACCAACTAGAGTTCAGTGTTGTGATGTGTGTTGAAGCCAGTGCACATAGTTTGGTTGCTGAGATAGACGAGAGTTGATCTGTGTGTGTGTGTGTGTGTGTGTGTGTGTGTGTGTGTGTTGTGTTGGCAGGTCATTTTCCTTGCACCCTGGTAGATAGATAGATCCTAGTGATCCCTTCATTAGGAATTAGAGTGAATTAAGTTATGTTAATTGATTAAAAAAAAAAATCAGGCTGCATGGTAACAGAATTGTGAAAGTCCTTTAGTGTTTTCAAAGAGTTTTGGAGCAAGATAGGCGACTGTAAGTGAACTCTTTCCAGTAGGAATCACTAAGTGGCGAATGAGAGTGTGTTGATGAGCGATCCTCCTGTTTGGAAGAGTAGAAAATTAGTCAAATTAACGGATTATTAGGCTGCATGTTAACATTAGTCAGTGTCTGTTTTAACAGTGTGTGTGTGTGTGTGTGTGTGTGTGTGTGTGTGTGTGTAACTGTGATGGGGACATGTGGGGTTGGGATTGATTGTCCTCAAGGTCGGATGCAGAATGTCAATACCCATCTCCGCTGGGGTGGGACTGGAGGGGCGGATGGATGAACAAATGATGGGACGGCCTGATGGAGGGAGGGAGGGAAAGAGAGAGAGAGAGGGAGAGAGAGAGAGGGAGAGGGAGAGGGAGAGTGGTAGTTAGGTGGAGGGATGGAGGGAGGGGACAGTGTGTGTGGAGTTTGGCAGATGGATGAATGAATGATGAAATGGATGGATGTACAGATGGATGGATGAAGGGAGGGGATGGGATGAGTGGGGAGATGGAGCTTTTTTTTTTTTTTTTTTTTTAATGCCAGGGCAGAAGAGCTAATGCACTGACTAATGCACTATAGAACCACAAAGTTGTGGAAAGAGAAAAAAAAATACTCACTTACACACTTTGTTAAAAAGAAGAAAAAAGAAAAGACAAACAGCCTGGACTGTTTCAAGTGAATTTACACTGAAAAAAACAAAAATAATGAGAAAAAAGATCTTCTCCAGATGCCAAAATTTAGACTGGCATGAAGGAGTAAAGATGGTATCTTGATGGTGTTTCTGCTTGAAAGTAATAATTTGCGACATTTCCATATAAATACAGTAGATGTCTCTTCTGCTCCTCTCTAACTGACGTCTGACTGCTGTAACTCAGCAGTGATCCAACCTGTTTCCAGTTCATAAATCTTCTCCACTGTCTGTTCTAAACAGCCGGTGTCTGGTAGCTCTTTCCTGGGGAAAATCCTCTGCCGCACAGGAAGTGATGCGTTTTACGTTTTCCCAGCAGCAGCAGGATGGAGCGCAGGGCAAACCTGGAATCTAGACGAGGTGAAATGCCACCTGATGAACGTCAGAGGAGGTTAATAACGCAAAGAACAAAAGAAAGAACAAAAAACAATCCATCATGCTTATAGCTAAAGTTACAGAGACTGAAATTGAATTGGTTTTGACTCCGCCCACTTCCCAGGATGCAGCCTGGTCCCCCAAAAGTTTGTGACATAAGCCTGGTGGATACATCTGCTTTCTCCTCTATGACCCAGGAACGATTCCCTACTGGTGAAGTTTTCACTTCTAGCAAAAGTTTTTATTTAACCACGACCAAAACCTTAAACAAATTGTTTTACTTGCCTAACTTAACTATAGGATAAAGGAATAAGGTCCACACTCCTGCCTAAAGTTAACAGTCAGTTAACCTTTTCACGTGATGAACAGGTAAAAATGACGTGTTCAGTTTGTGTTGTTGTCATATAATCCAGTTTGGAGGAATGTAATGGTCACATGATCCATGTCCACAACACGTAATCTGCGTTAGTTTCAGAGTACGAGTTTCAGAGACTTCTGAGTCATGTGACTGTTGTTTCCAAGCCCTGGTTGGCTTGTAATAGGCCCTTTTCACATCGTCATGGTAACAGCTAAACCGGTGCATTACAACTTCTTGTGGCTTCTTTTTTGCAACTTATTGACAAACCGGAGCTGCAACAGGACGCTGTGATGCACCGGTTTCTCAATGCAGAAGCGTTGAGAAACAGAATGTGAAATGGGGCTGTTGGACAGTTTGAACCTAAAAAAAAAAAAAAAACATAGAAAAATGCAACAAAGTTAACTTTTCCAGTCTGGTTCAAACCAAAGAAAACAAACAAACAAAAGTTATACTATAAACATTATGCCATTCCCCATTCAGTGTTTCTTAGCAGGTAGGAAAGACCTGAAGCAGAATGCAGACGATGCAGCTAAATAACTCCACTGACAGCAAAACTAAAGCAATTCTTGAAACGGCACTTAGAGCATGTGGTGCTAAAATCCTCCATTAAAACCAATACTAATGAAATCCTCTGAAATACACCAAACCTCTTCACTGAAACGTCAACTGATGACATGCTTTGGTAAAACATTTAGACCTTGTGAGGCTAAAACTTTCCATTGGAACAGAGATTCTTTATGAAAATGTGATCCACTGTGCTTATACAGTGGAGGGGCTGTTATCTGTATAAATCTGATATATACAGTTTATACATATATACACTACCAGTCAACAGTCTGGACCCACCTGACTGAATGTTCTATGTTTTTCATTCTCTTAAAGCCATTTTGATCTAAAGGCTTTTGCTTAAATGCTTGAAATTAGTTTCTTAGACAAATATAAATAGTGAAGTTGATCCTATGTATGAATTTCTTTCCAAAGCCTTTTTGCCTTTCCATCAAGGCAAAGGGCGGCTACTTTAAATAATCTAAAATATGAGACAGTTTGGATTTTGTTTAACACTTTTTTGGTCGCTGCATAATTCCATTTGTGTTATTTCATAGTTTTGATGTCTTTACTATTATTCTAAAATGTGGAAAATAGTAAAAAATAAAGAAAAATGTGGTGTGTAGAAACTTTTGACTGGTAGTGTATATATACAGTATATATATTGTTAGTTGACCAGGGGTTTGATTCTTCGTGGAAATACAGAAAATAGACTCATGGCAGCCTGCAGTTCATTAAGGCAACTTCACACACTGGCAGCCCAAAGTTGCAGCGAAAGGTAATTGTTTGAATTTTTGGATTCTGTTACCCAGAAATCCTTTGAGGTGATGTCAGTAAACTAAAAGTCTTCTTCTTTGTGCCTGGTGGGGGTTGGTGAAGAGGTTTTGTGTTTCTCTCTCATGTTTCGATTTGTCACTTCCTGTGCGGAGAGGATTTCCCGCCAGCGACCGTACAGCACCTGACTGCAGAATGTTGTCCAGGGGCAAACAGGGTGAGACGCTCTTCTTCTTCTGCTGCTGCCCCGCTTCATGATTTTTTTTGATAAGACAAGGTGGATTTAGATACAAAACTCTGTCCGGGTGCAGCTTTATGGTGTTTTTGGGTACAAGCGTCCACCAAATGGCTTCCAAAAAACTCTTCTCTTCTTCTTCCTCTTCTTCTCTCCTGGTTTCCTTCTCTGTAGATTGTTTTGACTTTTCAACTCTCTCATCTCTCTCTCTCTTTACCTCCAGTTTCAGTCACTTTCATGTTATCCACTTACTACATCTTCATTAGCATCACCATCGCTCGCTGAGTCCGTCTTCCCTCCTTCATTCACTCACTTCCTCCCTCCCTCCCTCCTTCTTCTGTCTTTCTCCATCTCCCCCTCCTCTCTCTCTTTCTCTCGAGACAAGGCTTTCTAATCTCTCCCACCAACATCTCCCTCTAATTTGAGATGTTTTGATTAAAGAGCAGCAAAAGTCAAAATCTCTCTCTCTCTCTCTCTCTCTCTCTCTCTCTCTCTCTCTCTCTCTCTCTCTCTCTCTCTCTCTCTCTCTCTCTCTCTCTCTCTCTCTCTCCTCTCTCTCTCTCTCTCCCTCCCTGCCTGGACTTGCTGGTCTGCAGTGTCTATTTCAGTCTTTCCGTTGGGGTCAGATTCGGCACATCCGGTATCTCATCCAGTTTATTGTCATTCAATCCTGCTGCGCTCCCGGAGGGCCTCGGGAGGAAGGCCCCTGGGTCTTAGTGCCTGACGGGCCTCACGCACACACACACACACACACACACACACACACACACACACACACACACATACACAGAAAAGCTGGTTGCACTGTTATGTGAAATATAGCTACACAGGTTTTGACCCCATAAACCTGATGGTTTAAATTTTCTTATACAGACGAGTTGATTTTGCTCTCTTTTTTCTATGATTTTGATTGGAAAAGAGATTTCTACTGTATTATACATATGTGCGTCTAAAAAAGTAACGTTTTCTGCCTGGTTTTATTTCTCTACCTAATACTTCACCATTATATCATTCTGTTAGTTAGTACCTGACAGCCTCTCTCTCTCTTCTCTCTCTCTCTCTCTCTCTCTCTCCCTCTCTCTCTCTCTCTCTCACACACACACACACACACAGGAAAGCTGGTTCCGCTGCCACGCTCTTAAAAATGGCGTGCTATTTTTAACACACGTGCCTGGCTCTTATTTCTTGACCTGATACTTCTCTATTGTACACAGTCATGGTCAAAGGAGCATTTGTTCCATCGCTCTGACCTTTGACCTTCTTACCATTGGTTGCTTGTTAAAATTCAGAATGTAGTGTAGTGTAGTTTTACATTCCATTGTCTTAATTAAATAAGATAGTCTTTCAGCATCAGGTCTTGGACCATAATTCACTAGTTTTCACTGCCATCTTGGACCAGGACAGCTGAGCCGGGATTGACTCTCGTATTAATACATCACTTCTGATTGGTGGAGCTGACTGCAGGCTAGAGTTACATCACTTCTGATTGGTGGAGCTGACTGCAGGCTAGAGTTACATCACTTCTGATTGGTGGAGCTGACTGCAGGCTAGAGTTACATCACTTCTGATTGGTGGAGCTGACTGCAGGCTAGAGTTACATCACTTCTGATTGGTGGAGCTGACTGCAGGCTAGAGTTACATCACTTCTGATTGGTGGAGCTGACTACAGGCTAGAGTTACATCACTTCTGATTGGTGGAGCTGACTGCAGGCTAGAGTTACATCACTTCTGATTGGTGGAGCTGACTACAGGCTAGAGTTACATCACTTCTGATTGGTGGAGCTGACAGAGTTACAGTAACTAGTAACTTGACAGATTTTTCAATTCTTAAAATTAGCATGATGTTACATTTATGTGTCTTTCATATTGCTTAATTTGTAGTTAGCACACATTTTATAAAAGGAGAAAAAAGTGAAAAGCACAGACAAAATGCTGCTAAATGAAAAAAATACAATCTGAGTCTGCTTGATAGAAATGAGACTGGCTTCCTGTTAAAAACTGAGCAAAAGTAAAAAAAAAACAATGAGTATGCATGGCCGTGTTGCTGCAACATGTTTGGAAGTGGGTAACGCAAAAGTACTCTAACGAGTTACTTTATAACTTTATTTATGTGTGTGTGTGTGTGTGTGTGTGTGTGTGTGTAGGTGTGTGTGTGTGTGTGTGTGTGTGTGTGCACTTAATCTACTTGTTGGGTCACAAATTTACTGTAGTGGAGTTGTTGCTGTACTGCCTTGGTAAAGGGTTATTTTTTTTTTACAAAGGATATGTCAATTAGTTTTTGGTTTATCGTTCAGGTTTTCAGGTTTATGGGTTGTGAATGTGAATTTGAGTGTGATTTGTGAATCCATTGTATGGATCCCATCATGCCTTCACCATTAATACACGACGACGTCTGTATGTGATGCACATATACATTTTTCAATCCACCACACCAAGTATTCTGCCTTGAATCCCGGATCTGACACAGAGGAGAAGAGAGGGAAGAATGAGGGGAGCCGGAGAGGAGAGGAGGGGAAGGAATGTGAGCGGAGGAAAGGACAGGACAGCAGAGGGGGGATGAAAGGGGAGAGTGAAGGTGATGTGAGGAGAGAGGATAGAAGAAGAGAGGAGGGGAGGAGGGGAGGAGGAAGGAGAAGGAAAGGAGAGACAGCAAGGTGGGAGGAGAGGAGAGGGGAGGAGAGGAGAGGAGAGGAGAGAAAGAGAGACAAGAGGAGAGGAGAGGGCGCCCCCCTTCACCCCCCTCTCTCCAAACCAGAGGCGAGGGGTCACAGCAGGCAGTTCTAAAATAGCCTGATACCATGATGTCATCGGTGAGAGATGCTGAGTTGCTCTCTCCATTGAGCTCCATCGACCATCGGCAGGTCGAGTCCGGACTTGGCGGAAGTAGCCGAGTCGACTGAAACCAGGGTTCCAATCAGCTGAGCTCTGCTTCTTCTTCTGCTGTTTCTTTCTACTTTTGACTTCTGAATCAAAGGCAGGTAACAGATCAAGGGTTGATGTTGATGGCCACAGATTTTAATTGTTAAATCCAGCCAGGGCAGCCAGACTCTTCACTCGCTGTGAAACCTCGTCATCGTGTTGTAAAAGTCATTTTGTGTAAATCAGCTCCCAACTCCTTTATTGAGCACGATATGATTAATAAAACAAAGTAAAAGTTGTATTATTGTGAAAATGTAACTTTTAAATCAAGCCTCAGCTGCAATTTCCGTCTTTGTATGGAAATGACTTTCGATTTTGAAAATGTCCCACAACAGGAGATATACTTCTGGGTTCTTCTATTAGTTTGCATAGATGGACTGCCGCCATATACTGATGTGTATATACTGTACATACAGTATCTACAGTATATATATATATATATATATATACTATATATATATATATATATATATATATATATATATGTGTGTGTATACCACACCCAGCAACCATTTGATGGACAGCAACATACACAAGGACATTTTCACAGTATGATATAAAAAAAAAAAACTTAAAATATCTTTGGAAACAGTTTTGAACTGATTTCAGAAAGCGATGCAGACAAGCAGCTCTGGACGACTGCAGACATCGTCTCACCTTTAATTTTTGCACTGTATCCATGCAGGTTTTCAACGTTGCAAGCCGCTGTGTCAACATCTGCTCAACACCAAAATGCTTTCTGGGCGTTGTTAGATAAGCAGTGCTTCTATGTCATATGCTATCAGCTCTTCTAATGGTCCAAAGGAGATGAAGAGAAAGTCCTTTTAACTTTTAACAAGTGCCATTTGGGTGTACTGTTTCACCTGAAGGTCCTTACAGTGCCACTGGTGCTGATGTATTTTAGTGTTCATTTCTGAGACCTGAACCCCTGACCCTGCCAGTATTGGCACCTTCCTCTGTACAAAACCAGTTTTATTGTGATACCAATACCAATAGTTTTTGGCAACTTTTGAATACGTGTGTGTGTGTGTGCTGTGTTGACAGTTAATTGGAAATGGTATTTTTAGCTAATTTAGGGTTAGGGTTAGGTATTTGAGAGATATCCCAGAACTTCCCCTGTACCACCCAATGATGACACGGTTAGGGTTAGGTTTAGGTAAGTGAGGGTTATATCCAGTTCATGAAATCTTCTCCATTGTCTGTTCTAAATAGCTGGTGTCTGGTAGCTCTTTCCTGGGAAAAATCCTCTGCTGCACAGGAAGTGATGCGTTTTACGTTTCCGGTTTGTTTGGAATAAACAGAAGAAGAAGAACTGGGTAGTTAGCATGAGCAGCGATAGCCACCATGGCTGAACAGACAAAGAAAAGAGAAACTCAAACTGCAGGGACAGAGAATCCAAGCTCCGCCCACACTGTTTGATTGACAGGTGATCTGTGGGAATGACTGAATCGTCAAAACACAGATTTTGCGGCTTACTACTGTAACTTAAATGTTGAAGTAAATTTTCATTGCCTAAACCAAGTGGATTGTCCCTGTATGGGTGCTGACTTCTTCCAGCGTTTGCACTCTGGATAAGAGCATCAGTTAAATGCCGGAGTGTGCAGCAGTAGCAGAGAGAGAGTGTGTATGGTGTGTGTGTGTGTGTGTGTGTGTGTGTGTGTGTGTGTGTGTGTGTGTGTGTGTGTGTGCCCCAGGGCAGAGGCTCAGTCATTACTGATACTCCCTCAGCACCGAAGTCCATCCTCAGGTTTCCACTGACGGCCTCTGGAAACACCAGCCCTCCCTCCCTCTCTCTCTCTCTCTCTCTCTCTCTCTCTCTCTCTCTCTCTCTCTCTCTCTCTCTCTCCCCATTTAGTTCAGTTCAATTCAGTTTGCTTCACTGGCATGCATGTTACATGTTACACGAGCAATATTGCGGGAATTTATCACACAAAAGAAGACAAATGTAAGAGCAACGAACTTCCCCCGTGTGTGTGTGTGTATGTGTGTGTGTGTGTGTCACTCTCTCTCTCTCACTTGCTCTCTCTTTCTTTGACTCTCAGTTGCACTCTCTCTCTCCTTCTCTCTTTTGCTTTGTCCTCCCTGGTCTTTCTGTCTCTATTATGATATCTTTTGTTATTTCTATTTTCTGTGATATTTTAAATGTAAAAATAACAATAAATCTTTTGCATCACACACATAGTATTTTGAAACAATAATAAAAAAAGAAAAAATAGAAGTCTACTGTAGCCTCTCTGACTTTATCCACTGAGGAAAAAAAGTGTTGCAGCTGAAAATGTGCAAATTTGCACATTTTCATGAAATATTACCTAATTGATAACAAAATAAATAGAAGTCACAATACAAAACGTGTTTGTATTAGTGTCTGTATTCAACACATAGAACTTCATTCTGTTAACATGAAAGGATTTTTTTTTCAATCCACCTGTGATGCCTCGCCTTAAAAGAAATAAAAAGACTCAATACGAGATTAAATAATTTGAAATAATGAATTAATAAAAATGAAATCATTTTCTGCTATAATGTGATAATGTTGTTCATTGAGTGTTGAGGATGTTTCCAGCCGTGATGAGAGTCACCAGTTGTTCTTCACATTTGGCAAAGTGAAGCATTCACTTTCGTTTCGTGTAGAGGGACGAGAGAGAGAGAAAGAGAGAGAGAGAGAGGGAGAGAGAGGGAGAGAGAGAGAGAGGGAGAGAGAGAGAGAGAGAGAGAGAAAGAGGGAGAGAGAGAGAGAAAGACAGAGACAGAGAGAGAGGGAGGGGGGAGAGAGAGAGAGAGAGAGAGAGGGAGGGGGAGAGAGAGAGAGGGAGAGAGAAAGGGAGAGAGAGAGAGAGGGAGAGAGAAAGGGAGAGAGAGAGAGAGAGAGAGAGAGAGAGAGGGAGGAGAGAGAGAGAGGGGTTGATAAACAGATCACATTAGTTTACCTTGGGACCAGCAGACACTCCCATTCCCTCTCCTCTCCTCTCCTTCTCTCCATTCTGTTTTCCTCTTCTCTTCTCTCCTCTCCTCCTCTCTTCTGTCCTCTCCTTTTTACCTCCTTTTTCCTCTCCTCTTCTTTCATTTCTGCACATCCTCTCCTCTCTTATCCTCTCCACTTTCCTCTGCTCCCCTCCTTTTCTCTCTTCTCCATCTCAGAGAAAATGAAATGAATGCATGAACGAATGAATGAATGAGATAATACAGCATATGATGAACATAAAAATGAATGCCAGGAGAGCGAGCCACGCTGAGCATAAAGCCCAACAGCTACACAGGAAATAATGGAAAAACGAATAATGTTCATCATGAGTATGCAAGGAAAGAATAGTTCAGATTAGAGATACTAACATTATTTATAAAGCGCCCATTTTCCCATTTCCCATGCCCTAAATAAACTGCAAAATACAAATTTCCTGTTGTTAAATGTCAATGAAAAACAAAAAACAATTTCAATATTAATCTTACTAAACAAAACCTCTCTCTGGATATACTTAAAATGACAATAACAAAACAGTCTTCTACAAAGCCCATTCAGTTTTTTGCAGATTTTTTTTTTGAATGTTTTATGGCTTTTATTTTTTACCTTTATTTATCCAGGGAAGGTTGACTGAGCAGTTGCACACATTCATAATATATCACAATATTCATGATATCATAACATATATATATAACATATGTTCAGAATATATAACAGCCTGTCCAGGGAGTCAAACTGTTGCGGTTGACGTAACTAATCATGAAGGCCAGATGAAACGTCACATTGAAATAAAGTACTGCAAGTATAGATAGTGTGCCGGAATTGTTTATCTCTTCACTGGTTAATACAGTGAAGTAAGAGAGGTAAATTATGACCCTATTGGCTTTCCATAGTGTCGTGTTTCATGCCCTGTGTGATCATGGTGTCTTCTGCTTTCAGAATAACACAGAATAACACTGCTTGAGTCAAGGTGTTATGTAAGAGCAGCCATGCAGCAACAAAGAATACCACGAAATGAAATTGTTCATATGTCATTTTGTCAGATATCAAGAAGTCTTGCTGAGTAAACTAATTCACGAAAACTGGCTTATTGGGTAAAATCGTGTTACTTATGTTAAATTTTGCTGACCCTAACTAGACACTACAACTAGATCTAATCATTCAACACAACTGTTGTGTGCGTGTGAACACACCTGGTGAGACCTACATGTACCAACAATATTTAAAGGATATTAGGCAACTTAATCAAGATGATATTTTTCAGAATTCTTGAACAATTAATCAATTTCTGCAGTTAGCAGTTTGGAGACGTGAGGTTTTAATCAGACAGTGAGCAGCAGCATCCGAATAAGTGGCTGCTTTCTGACCCCCCCTCTGGGAGACGTTTCCATGGGAACCGTGTTTGGGAAGTCAACTCCCACTACCCAGAATCCTCACACAAGCACACACATGTAACACATAACACACAAGTGTACACACACACACAACAGGCACAGAGCCTCAGCTCCGGCTGTAATGTGAGAAGGGAGGGTGTTGCCCGCCCCGCCCTCCTCCATCCTCTCTCACTCCGTCCCATTCCTTCCATCCATCCCTCCGTTCCCCCCCCCCCCCACCTCCTCCTCTCATCCCAGCTGTGTTGTTTTGGAGGATTGATAACAGACACTCCCCGGCTTAGCCATCTATCTAGAGAGAACAGCGCTACCGAAAACAATGCTGCCCTCCATCCAGAGACCGAAAGAGAACGAAACAAGCAGATTGGTGTTTTAGTCAGACAAACTTTTCTCAGAGGCAGAGCGGCTCTGGAGGCAGAAATAATCTGATTGGTTGAGTTAAACCTCGAGCGCAAGCTAACTGGCAAACTTTAGTGGCAAAGAAGTCTTTGAATGTAAATGGCAATGACTTCTTTTTCCATTAATTCATGTCCAAGGCATTCATGAAGGTCAGCAGCTAGCTAACTAGCTTACCTAGCTAGCTATAGGCTATGGCTAGTTTTTTTTTAACTTGGAGGGTCAGCTAGCTAACTAGCTTACCTAGATAACTTAGTATGGCTAGATTGTATTTTTTTAGTCAGTAGTAAGGTCATTAGTCTTCATAATTAGCTTCCTCCTCTGTTAGCCTTTGCCTTTTTCACTGGGCTTATTGTGGTCATATTGGATTTACTGTAAATATGACCTGCCGACTGGGAAAAAACGTTCACGTCAACCTCCTGCTGGCAGCAAGTAGCATGAATGGGACTTTTTTGCTGGCCGCGATTCCTCCCACTTGGCATCATTAATTGCAGAAGTGTGTCAAGACGAGCGGTAAACCCTGCTGTCAGCGGTCCAAGGTTCCTCTTGCAGATTACACTGCCTTTTAAAGGGAAGGAAATGAGAAGATTTGATTGGTCATGACTGTCGTCAGCCCCAACCACACATACTCACCCCATTTCCAACTGCACTGCAGGTGCACCGCGCGCGTCTGGCCACGAAAATACCACACAGTGCTGTGCACCAAACTGACCAAGAGTGAACTGGATGACAGGAATTGTGAACCAAGGTGCAAAGTAAGAGAGTGACAAAGTGAAAGGGACTGTCTTCATTTTGCAACATTAGCTTGCTAGTGGGACTGTATTCACAACTTCACATGTAAAATTAATTTGGTTAACCATTTACCATTTAAGTTTAAGGTCAGGCAATGCTGAAGATCAAGCTTAAGGAAGATTATAAACACTTTAAAGGTAATGCTGTGTTTACAGTGCATGCCGCCATGTTGACGTGACGCCAGGTAACTGCAGCTCAGAAACTTCAGGGTGAGAAATCTCTCCGCTTGAGTTTCCTGCTTGGAATTTGGACTTGAAGAGCCGTTCCATGTTTCCTCGTAGGAAGACAGTATTTCTAACTTTCTGACATGTCCAGAACACAGCATTAGTGTTGGGGTGTGTGTGTGTGTGTGTGTGTGTGTGTGTGTGTGTGTGTGTGTGTGTGTGTGTGGGTGTGTGTGTGTGTGTGGGGGGGGTCGCCTCAACCAAGTAAATATGAGGTCATGGAAAGAGACGGCAGGCTTCTTCTTTTTAACAATTAGATGGGCTGATAGCCGGGCAGAGTATGGGCGAGCCGCGGCCACCGCTCCGCTTGATGAGATTAGTCACCAGGACTTCTCCTCTCTCCTCCGACTAATTTGAAAATGCATCCTCATCTCCCAACCTGGGCCTCCTTATCTGCTGCTTTATGGCCGGACCGCTGGGAGGAGGGCACTGTGTGTGTGTGTGTGTGTGTGTGTGTGTTAGTACCTCTATGTGTGTTTACAGTATGTCTCATTGTGTGCGTGTGTGTGTGTACTGTAAGTGTGTGTTAGTGTCTGTCTGAGCATGTGTAAATGTGGGCTTTTGTACGTGTGTGTGTGTGTGTGTGTGTGTGTGTGTGTGTGTGTGTGTGTGTGTGTGTGTGTGTGTGTGTGATACATACAGAGAGAGGCTGGATGTGCACCTGAAGCAGAGATTGTCCAGAAGTCTCTCCCCGGAAGCCTGCAGGACAGGAAGAGTTTTTTTCTCCCTCCATTCTGCTCATCACCACTCCCTCCTCCCTCCCATTGATGGATTTCCATTCTTGGGTATCATCCAACAACCCACACCCCACACACACACACACACACACACACACACACACACATACACACCATCACTTCTTCGATAGAAAAAATGCCTTCTTTTTTTTTAATTTTGGCAACATCTTTGTTGCTAAGTGGTCATTCCTGCTGTGTTTTTCACTACAGTCTTTTGAGTTTCTGTTGATGCAGTTTGAGTTTCTCTTTTCTTTGTCTGTTCAGTCATGGTGGCTATCGCTGCTCATGCTAACTACCCAGTTCTTCTTCTTCTGTTTATTCCAAATAAACTACCACAAAAACATCAAACATCATTCAAAAGTCAAATTCAGGCAAATGGGGGCGATTTAGACATGAACACGCACAGTCACAGACGGACAGACACACAGACTGATAATATATTATTTATCCTATTTATTTATTGTTATTGTAATTCTGTTCAGTAACTAAGAGAAACAGCCTTGTATTTATCTTGACCACCATGCATTTTTTTTGTTTATCCAGCAGGTTTTGAAAGGGTTTCATCAGCCCAAAGGTCACAGATTTTTCTCAACCCATATAGGATCAGATGATGATAAGTTAAAACATGAAAATCACCAAAATTGGACTAACAATGTTTTAACATGACACCAGTGAGTGAGTCATCTGAACCAGACAAGGACTGAGAAACTAACAGGCCCACACTACAGAAAAGTCTCTTTTCATAGATAATTTAACTTGTTTCCAATGCAGTTTTACTTCTTTTCCTCAATCATTTATTTTTGTAATGGTTTATTTTTGTTCAGATCCCCGTTAGTTATTAGTACAGCTACTCCTGGGTCACAATAAAAGCGAGCGGCATTATCTAGTGATTTCCAGGTCATTTGTCAGGTCAGAATATTCTTTTAAGAAGTGAACCCGTCTCAACCCACTGGCTAGATGGTTTATTTAGCTTGTTTTAAGAAATAATAACAGTTTACGACTCAGTATATGATTAAGATGGATTTCTTTGCAGTGACACCCCCCCCCCCCCCCTCCCTTCTCCTCCCTCCTCTATCTAATCTTATGATCTGGGCTGCTTTAAACGCATTTCCATTTGGCCTCATTACTCTCTGAGAGGACCGGCCCCATGTGAGGAACTAGCCAGCTATCTCTCCCCCTTGGCCACTTGGCAAGGCTACAGCTTCTTTCTTTGTGTGTGTATGTGTGTGTGTGTGTGTGTGTGTGTGTGTAGGAACCCCCCGCCCCCTCCCCTCCCCAACTGACACACACAAACACTGTACACCCATGCACACACACACACAGACACACATTTTCTCCCCAAAGCGAGGAGCAGATATTAAGCTATCACATTCAGCTCAAATTAGCCTCAGAGTTTTGGTCTTTTCATTAGGAACAGCGGCTTCTCTGATGTCTAAACAGGGAATCTAGTCAGTTGCATATTCAGCTGGACTGGACCTTTAATTTAATTGTTTTTTTTGCTCATGTACATTGTTGTATGTTGTTTGTTTGTAAGCCTGTGTGCATTTAGCTGACAGTCTTAACCAGAGCGACAGGAGTTACAATGAGTGCAACGGCAGGACGATGAGTTAAACTCCTTGATTACCAGCTACAAACAACCAATAGTAAAGAGTGCAAAGGTCAGAGCCATAATGCAGGTGTAACAAATATTCCAGTGACCCTCGGATGATCATGTGTGATAGAAAAGCACTAAGATATGTCTTGATGTGGTTTTCTTGGCTGGGTTTTTCTTGAAAACAAGACTGGTAAGGGAACTACCTGGCTAAGTATAAAGGTGCATTAAGTAAAATGCCCTGTAGCACAAAATGACCACAACATATCTGACGCAAAACGTTTTTTGGTGAGATGCTGAGACTTCTGGCCTTCTGCCCCATGCTCTATTTTGGAACACATGTTGGATCATTTACCAAATGAATCACAATACTACATGCTGCAGTCGGTTTAAGAGGGAATTGTCCTTTGGGAATTGATTGGTTGTGGAGTGGAGTGACCTGCCATTACTGAAGAGTCTTTTCAGTGTTTTGGCAATGTTTTGGTAGAACCACATGACATGTGTCCTGGCATGTGCGCCGACCCTGGGTCCCGAGACGAGGCTAAATTTAGAGGCTGTAAAATACAAAAAAATGGTTAATTCTTCTTTGTGGCCTTGTATAGCCAAACTGGTAGAGCAAGGCACTAACTGTTTCAAGGTTAAGGGTTCAATTCCCTGCGTTGCCCAATGGGGCCGCCCATGCTAAAAATGCATGAACTCATGGTAAGGATAAAACCAACTACCAAATGACACCGTTAAAGCTACAAAATGCACGTTTTCAACTTGAGCTAAGTGTTTGCTGGTCCCGCCCTCTTCTCCCTCGATTGGTCAAGCTCCCGCCCCAACACCTGTCACTCATCTTCATGAGCTGTCATCTATCCTGAGACTGAAGCATCTGCAAAGCCTCCACAGGTGCTTTGGAGCAGGACAACGACGTTCACTGTGTTTTTGAACGGGTCTTGTCTGCCGCATTTTTAGCTTCGCTGTACTTTCTTTTCTTACTGCTTTTCTTGCTTTAAATGCAACTCAACCTTCTTTAAGCATTATGCTCTGATCCAGAGAGACTTGAGTTTGTCTCGCTCTGGGACACTTTGACTGGACACATGACACACAGGACACAACCGCTGGCTGTTGCAGGGATTAAACCTGCGACCTTACTGCTACTCGACAGTCTCTTAAGTACCAGGCCTCGCTGCCCCCCGCTCAGTCTGCAGGTGGGTCCCCCTCCTTGGCCCCAGCAGCTGTGTTCAACAGATGCTAAATTACAGTGTGGACCTGATGGATCTATCCCTCTGGCTCTGGCAGGCTAATAATAGCGTTAGCCTGAGCAGTGGAGAACCTCAGTGGTCATAATGACATGGCTGATGTTTGTGTGGATGCTGCACTGCAATAAAAGTCCATCTTCGATCAAATGCTGAATGTACACTCACCGGCCACTTCATTAGGTACATCTGTTCAACTGCTTGTTAACACAAATATCTAATCAGCCAATCACGTGGCAGCAACTCAATGCATTTAGGCATGTAGACATGGTCAAGACGATCTGCTGAAGTTCAAACCAAGCATCAGAACGGGGAAGAAAGTTGATTTAAGTGACTTTGAACGTGGCATGGTTGTTGGTGCCAGACGGGCTGGTTTGAGTAATTCAGAAACTGCTGATCTACTGGGATTTTCACGCACAACCATCTCTAGGGTTTACAGAGAATGGTCCGAAAAAGAGAAAATATCCAGTGAGCGGCAGTTCTCTGGGCGAAAATGCCTTGTTGATGGCAGAGGTCAGAGGAGAACGGCCAGACTGGTTGGAGCTGATAGAAAGGCAACAGTAACTCAGATAACCTCTTTACAGCTGTGGTGAGCAGAAAAGCATCTCAGAATGCAACACGTCCAACCTTGAGGCGGATGTCACTTTGGTAGCCGGTTGACGCTGAGCTGAAAGCTGATACCTACCCAGTATTAGTAAGGTGTACCTAATGAAGTGGCCGGTGAGTGTGTATTTGGAGAGTAATATGCGCAGTTTGTTGTATGCGATGCACTGTCCCCTTGTGCAGTATGTGAGCTCCTGTTGTCCTGTACCAGTATCTACTGTGGTACTGTCTTAGTTGTCAATATGTCTCTGTGCCATTAATCAATAAGAAGAAAGAGGTGCATAAAGTGGTTTGATTATTCATAATTGTTTAATCGTGTAGTCATCATCTTTTTTTGCTTAATACAATTGTTTTATTAAAGGGGCAATAGGTAAGGGTCAGTAGGATCAATACCAAAGACCCATTGATTACTTTGACAGGTGATGAGATTCCTGGTTTTCCAAACTACTAAATACTCATTTGCTTGATTGCTGTCACCTGCCAATCAAACAGTGTGGGTGGAGCTTAGATTTTCTGTAGGTGGCTCTTTTCTTTGTCTGTTCAGCCATGGTGGCTATCACTGCTCATGCTAACTACCCAGTTCTTCTTCTTCTGTTTATTCCAAACAAACTGGAAAAGTAAAGCACATCACTTCCTGAGTATTTTTCCCAGGAAAGAGCTATAAAGGTTGGATCACTATTGAGTTATATCATCTGGCACTACAGGGTAGCAAAATGGACATTTATTTCTATGAAAATTTTGTGGTTTATTACTTTAAAGAACATACGAATAAAAATGGCATATTTTGCAGTGTGGGAACTGTGCTGTCTGTCTGGTTCAGATGGGTCATTCATTACAGTGCATGGTGCTTGTTAGTCATGTTCATCAAAACTGTATGTGGGGCAAACATATGGTTGTGAATATGATATGTGAGAGGGCTTGTCTGGGCTCAGTCAGAAAGTATCTGAGGGGGTTTGGTGGCAATTCGCTCACTCACTGGTGACAATGACCTTAAAATTATATAAGTAGGATTGTGACTGCAAGGTCACTGATTCAAAACCCTGATCTGGTTGGGTCTTGCTTATTTTTATTGTGTTAATTGTAACAATAGCACTAATGTGTCTTCCATCTATTTCTGTCTGTATAATTGCAGGGTTGTCTGATGGAAAATTGTATTATGGTCAAGGTTCATATTGTAATTGAACCATCAAAAAAGTTAAACAGTAAGAATATCAGTAAAATGTCTTTCTTTCTCTCTGTGTGCCTGCAGGTTTATCTGATGTGCCGTGAGAGTTGGGAGCGCCCTGCCCCAGCCTCGGCCCCGGCCCGGTCCCCGGCCCTGGTGCCCCCCTCCCCTCACCAGGATGGACCCTGCCCATTCCTTCAGGATGGAGCTGGACGGGCTGGACCTTCAGCAGGTCCCAGTTCTGTCCCTCGAACAGATCCGCGCCATCCGGGCCAGCAACGACTATGTGGAGCGGCCCGTGGCACTGGAACCGGCCTCTCAGTCCGGATTTTTCTACGCCCATGATGAGCGCTACCCTCATGGAGGACACCCCCATCACCCGCAGCCTTCCCTCCACTCGGCCCTGCCCCGCAGCCAAAGTCAGCACCAACACGCCCACCTGGCCCACCTGAGCCGCTCCAGCACCATCAGCTCCTCCATGTCTCGGACCAGCGGCACCTCAGACCAGCGGCTGCTGGCGGGCCTGACGCCCTCCCACTCCGGTTCGGTGGTGCGTGCCCAGCCTAAAGGAGAACTCAAGCCTGAGGCTTCGCTGGGTAAAGGCCTGGTGGAGGATGAGGCGGAGCTGGGGCTGCATCTGTTCATCTGTGAGCGGTGTGGTCGCTGCAAGTGCCAGGAGTGCTGCGCCCCACGCCGCCTGCCCTCCTGCTGGGCCTGCGGACAGCGCTGCCTGTGCTCCGCCGAGAGCGCCGTGGAGTACGGAACCTGCCTGTGCTGCGTTAAAGGCCTCTTCTATCACTGCTCCGCCCAGGACGACGAGGATAACTGTGCCGATCGGCCGTGCTCCTGCGCTCCAGCCCACGCCTGTGCCCGCTGGGGCACCATGGGGCTGCTGGCGCTCTGCCTGCCCTGCCTCTGCTGCTACCCCCCTGCCAGGCTGTGCCTTGCCCTGTGCCAGTGTGCCCACGACCGCGCAACGCGCCCCGGCTGCAGGTGCAGCAACACCAACACTGTGTGCCGCAAGATCTCCGCCTCCAACCCTAACCCCGGCCATCCGCCGCTCCGGAACAAGGCCCTGGAGAAGCCATTATGACAGGCCGGGATGGGGGCCAATTAAATCTGTTTCCCTCAGCCGTCGCCAAAGCAACGCTGTCGCCATTTAATAGTGCCATGACAGCTGACGTCATGGCAACAACGTCATTGTGACCCACCTACCTACATATGACAACCCAACCTACCAACTGGCCAACCGTGAGCTGTTGTTCACCTAATGTACCTTGTATTTACTTCTCCAGCTCAGGAGGGACCAAAGCTTTACTGTGCCTGTTCATGTTGGAGACTTAATGCCTAAAAACAAAAACAAACAAAAAAAAAAAACCTGAAGACAGCTGATATGCTTTGCTGGACTGCCTGCCAACCTTAACCGAGACTTCCAGACAGACAGGCAGACAGACAGGCAGACAGACATCACCTCTCTCAGCCATCGGTGATGTAATTTGGACCTGATGAAATCTATTTATTTATTGTTGAACCTCCTTCCTCCCCACCCCTAGCGAGGCGTAGAGCAGAGTGGAGGGCAATGGACCGCTACAAATCAGGAAGGAAAGAAGCCTGTGGCAATATGTAAGGTCCACGCCAACAGTGTGTCTGTCCTCCAGGGAGAGAGAATCAGCGGGAGAGAGAGAGAGATCTGCAGATTGAGGACTTAAACCAGAATGAGATTTGGGCAACTCCAAAAAGGCAGAAGATAATGGAGGGATGGACCGATGTCGTGCCACGGTGGATATCCGACTGGGGCTTCAAGCAAAGCACCCTGGCCTAAAGTCGGAACAAAGACACCTCTAACAAATGTTTGACACCAAAAAAAGGGACCATGTACTGTGTGAACTGGGCGAATCTCAATGCTATTAAGCTCATTTGTAAAAGAAAAGCACTGTGAGGTAGATGGACAATATGTTCCCCAGTAGCCCAAGAGCTGAATGAGGGATTATTTAATCTGGGGGGAGGGTGCATCCATTGTGACCAGGCAGCATGTGTGTGTGTGTGTGTGTGTGTGTGTATATGTATGTGTGTGTCTGTGACGGTGTGTGTGTCCTACTGTACAACAACCTGTGTGCAGAGCCTGTGCGTATGTTGTTTTGTCAGCAGAAGAAGCCTCCCTGATTTTATTTTTAGCAGCGCTGCTTCAGTGGAGCTGTAAGGGTCTGGTCGGGTTTCCTCCCGAAGGCAGTCTGTCGCCAACGTCCCCCTTAAGACCGACCCCTTTCGCTGCTTCATCCCCTCAATCCCTCTCTCCTCCTCCTCCTCCATCCCTCTTCATCCCCTCTTCCTCCCATCCTCCAATCCAGCGCTTTCTTGTCTTACCCATCCCGCTCCCTGTCTCACTTACATGTAAGGCATTTAGTTGACGCCCTGATCCAGAGCAACTTACAGTGGGTAAAACAGTAGAAAAATCTTTAGTTGTCTAGATCCCCAACATTAAAACCAATAGAGGCCGCAAATCTAGCAAACATAGCTGATGCCATAATGGAGGTCCAGTGGAGAACTGGCTGGGCACAAATTATGTCTAAATATATGACAACTTGGCTAGAAAAAGATAGCTAACTAAAAGCTAGCTAAAAGATTATTGTGTTCAGTAATGCTATAAGTAAAAGTGAATAGTCTGATAACTCTTGTCTTTAGCCCTAGCCCAGTTGGCCCTAGTCTCTAACCCAAAGCACTAACAGTTGTAACTTGGGAAGAGCTTAGTAAACCCAAACAGTTGTTAGCTAGCTAACTAGCCAGCAGGCAAATTTAGCGAAGCAACTGATGTTAATGTTAACATGCGACTGCTGGCCACCACTAACACTAGCTTCTACTAGATACGTTAGCTAGCGTGCAAATCAGATGTGTTAACAACAAGAAAGTGATGGTTAGCTGACCAGATATGGTTATCTAGCTAACAAGCTGACATTAAACACAAAATTGATCAGATTTATTTGTGTCAAAATGATCGGCCCCCCAGTCAAGAACAGCACAGAAATTAACCAGGTCTATTTCATACTGTTGACACGCCCAAGTCGTAAGTTTAGAAACACAACCAGCTGTTCATAGCCATTGTTGCCAAGAGCTGAGGACCTCCAATATGGCCGACAGAGGGCGCGTCACATGGCCTGAAAGCCCTCTGCAGTAAGTAGCTCAAGGCCCACAAAAACAAAATATTACAGCGTATAATAAAGACAAAGAGATACAACAACCCCTTCTCTCTCTCTTTAATCCCTCCTCACCAATCTAACCCTAACCCTAACCCTTACTTTTTTAATTACCTCATCCCCCAACCCGCCACTGACTCAACCCTCAGCCATCTCTACCTCTATCCCTCCATCCTCCTCATCCCTTGCTTCCTGTCTGATCATATACATGCATCACCTACATATCACATTCGGTAGGTGAAAATGCCATAGCAAAAATACAGACAAAACAAATCGAAATAAAATAAAACAAACCAACCGACAAAAAAAAAAAACGATTGGACACAAAGCCTATTATTCCCACACACCCATATCCCCCTGCCTCTTCCCTCTCTCCTCTTACGCTCAGAGGACTAAAAGCCTCCAGTTGCTGCTCCATAGAGAGTTGATCAAACAGGCAATTAGCTTCATGATAGCTCTTAATGGGCTGGAGAAGAATGGAGTGTGGGAGGGAGGGAAGGAAGGAGAGAGGGGAGAGAGGGAATAGCATGAGTGGAGTCGCGGCGATTGGCAGATGGACAACTGATGGAGATGGAGGGATGAATGGAGGGAGCGATGCAGGGAGGGAGAGAGAAAGGGAGGGATGGTAGGATGGAAGGAAAGAGAGAAAGAAGGATGTTAATGTCACCTGAGGAAATGACATTTGAGAAGCTATCTGCCCAATGCTGATGAAAGAAAAAACAACAAAGTGTGCATGCATGTGTGTGTGTGTGTGTGTGTGTGTGTGTGTGTTTGTGTGTGTGCATGCGTGTTTGTATGCGTGTGTGTGCTCATGTCTGGATGTGTATGGGCTTGTGTGTGTGTGTGTGTGTGTGTGTGTGTGTGTGTGTGCGTGGATGCGTCTCCTAAGCACAGACACACACACTGACCCGATTTGTTAAAAGTTACTTTGCTATATTTTTATATGTAAATACGGACCGTTAACTGTATAACTCTTTTTATTCTTTGTTTTATTTTGTTTCCATGAGATTAATATTATTATTATTATTATTAATTTCTGTTATAGTGAAGTGAGTCAGACCTGGTCAATATACCAATTACTGTACGCTTGTGATAAATTCAGTAACTTTTGGGGCAACACTGACAAGCAACATTGAACAAGGACTTACTAAAACTCTTACATGAATTACTTACCATGGTAGAAGTCCCGTGTCATAGCCTGTACACTAACACGTGACATTTGGTGGAAGTTTTTATCCAAAGTACGTTACAGTGCCATGAGTATTAGTACGGCCCCACTGGGAGTAGAACCCCTAACCTTGGCAGTGTTAGTGCCTTGCTCTACCCATTGAACTGCACAGGGAATTGAACCCTTACCCCTGGCAGTAAGTCATGCTCTACCCACCATTCATCTGCGTTTATCCTCCGTTCATACTGCCGCAAACACTGCAGCCCGTTTTCTCTTAAATGCTGCAAGGTAAAGTCTGAATTGTCAGTGAACCGTCTTCCACATCGTTCCCTCTGCTGTCTGTTGACCTAAAAGAGAACAAAATTTGGATTTTCCATACGGTTCTTCTCAGGAGTGTCTCTGCAGCGTCAGTGCGGCAGTGATTCACTGTTGTAAAAACTGGGATTTCTACAGTGGCGCCATCAGCCGCAGCTTTTCATTTCTTGGGAAGGTTTTAATAGATTTGCTGTTCTGTCTCACTTTGTTTTCAGGGTGTGAGAACGTTGCCCCGACTCGGCTGCCCGAAATGTTTCTGTGCTTATCACTGGCTTCACCTTGATAGATGGGTTGGCAACTGTGGAGGACACACTCAACTTACATCCTGCTTTGGTTTTATTAATGTTGCAACTTACAGCTTCCACATTTAGTGTTACCTATGCCGTTATCATTATTGCTATTATTATTATTATTATTATTAGGAGTATTGGCAACCAAAAACATTATCTTTGTAATTGACACCTATTAATGCAAATCATTCAGATGGGTTCTACACACAGACACACAAACGTTAACAGAGGGACATGCACACACACACGCACACACACACACACGGTGTCTCCACAGTACTAACCTATGATGAGCTGTGTGTGTGTGATACTGTAACTATTGGTAGGAAGCTCAGTGAACAGCAAAGCCACTGATCCAGTAGACAGTTTGGCCACTTCAGTGTTCAGTGGCAGCCATGTTGGCTCCACAGTCCTGAGTGGCTGAGTGTTCGCCATCTTATCTCAGTGAAGTTATGGAGGAAAGTTAGTTCTGTAGAGGGGGGGGGGGGCAGCAACATGGCTCCCATAGTGCAACCTGGCCAAACTGTCTATGCATGGCTCTTGTGTGAAGGCACTGTGTTCCCAAGGCAATGTGTTCCCGTAGTTAACAGGCCGGGGATGGGGTCCACTGCACAACTCAAGAGGCTGCTCTCATCACACTGAGAGCTGGGAATTATAAGCTCCATCTGTGTTCAGTTTTAAAATATTTACCATGAGAAGTTCTCCAATCCCTCTCTTTAGTCTGCAGTGTTTTATCCACTTAACTATACATTTTACAAATCTAACTTCAGCAACATGCAATTAATTACTTTCAGGGATACATAAGATGGAACCTTACAATTCCAAATTCAAATTTCGAAATTTTCCATTAATTTCTCCCTCATGAATTGTGGAGCGATGGACCCGAACCCGTGCCAGGAACCCGTCTGATGCTGTATGTATGCAGGCTGCCAGTATAACCACTAAACTTCTCCCCTTGTTGTCTTAGTAAGCATTGCTTTTGGTACAAATTGGCATCTTGTATGTTGTAAAAGAATTTAAGGAGATTATATGGAACAAATATATATAGAAATCTATCTAAAATGAATATATTATATATGGAAAAATATGCATTTCACACTTTCTTTTTTCATTGCTGATATTACTGATATTGCGTCACAGATATTTATTTACACGGTTGAGACAATGGCGATGACGATGATCGTGCAGATGCTGATGATGAGTGAAGTATTTATTTTACAGTGGTGAGGAGAGATGACGGGCACCGTTGTTGTTGTTGTTGTTGTTGTTGTTTGTCTTTTGGGTTTGTTTATTTGTTCCTCTCGGTGTGGTGTGGCTGCTGCTACCCTCCTGGCAAAAGATGAACCAATAAAAAGAGTTTCCAAACAGACCAAATACTTGTGTGCTGACTGACTGCTGCCTTCATGTCATATGGGGAGAAGCTTAAGAATGGAATGGAAGCATTCAGGGGACAGCCACACCCTTTAATGTTAATTGTGACAGTTTTTATATGCGTGCGCCACAATTAAATGTATTTTTAAAGGTCCCATATGGTGTAAAACAGGACTCCCCTTGCCTCTTTGATTATAAAGGAGTTGGATGGTCTATCTAAACATGGTGAAAGTATCAACACGCACGGTCGCCAACTAAATCCACTCAATCCATATTAGAAAAGCGAGCCTCTAAACGAGCCGTTTGGACTTCCGTAACTTTGTGGCGTCACAAAGGTTCGCTCATTATCATTTTTGTAAGAAATAATAGACTAACAAAGTGTTTTTTTTCAAAGCGGTCGAGCGGTCGTCATTGTTTATTACCGGAGAGTTTTCCCTACCTGTAGCCGCCGGGCCGCGGCGTCTCACGTTTCACTCTTGAAACGGTTAGCCAATCGGAACAGAGGGGTCGTTAATATTAATGAGCCTTAAAGACACGGCGACAGAAACAGCCTGTTCTTGGTAAGGCTCAGAGAGATGCTGGAAAATGAACGTGGAGAAATGGATTGAGAGTGTTTTTGGTTCATGACACCACACACACAGCTTTGAATGGACCTCAAGACAGAAAATAAAACACTGGAAAGTGGAGAATATGGACCTTTACATCAGTTTTGCCAAACCTCTCAGGCTCATTCACTCCCATTCAATTCCAAACGGCATGGAAAACAACTGGAGACTTCTAATTCAGTCAGTAAAGGTAAATCCATCACTGTGAATGAGAAGCTGACAGTCACGTTTTGTAAAGTTGCATCAGAGCGCTGATATCAGGCTAGAAACTTTTACATTTTGAAAGAAGTTCTGTTCACTGTTTCATATCAATGCACGCATTCGGGAACACCAAGAGAGACCAATAGTTAATGTTCCCTGCAGATACATTAGGCTCCGCCTCCTGTCAATCACAACCCAGTCAACTCAACAGACAAACCAAAGCAAGATTCCTCCACCAGCAATAGTCCGTGAAATTAAACGGAAACTAAAGCTGGATTTTACACAATTACAGCTTAAAATTGCTGCCTTCTTCTTTTCTGAGAGTAACTTGTAATATTTAGACAGCGTTTGTTTCAAAATGTTGACTTTGAAAAATGACTAAGACGAAGGAAAAACAGCAAATATCTCATTACGTGATCAAAGCTGGAAAACAATCCACAATGTAAAACAGTAAGGGAACGCAAGAAATGACTGAAAACTCCAGTCACACTGGATTTGTCCTTTAATTTGGAGAATAACTAACACTGACAAGACCACTGGTGTGGGATGGGGGCTACCAACCGTCTCCTCCATTTTACAGTGATATATTGATGTTTTGGGGGGGGGCTGGGTTTTGTTTTGTTTTATTAGAATTTTTATCTTAATTTTAGCATTTTAAACAAAGGGCAAGAAGTAAGAAAAACAAATAGGATGGATGGATTGATGTTTAAAAATGCTCCATGTAACACCTTTAACTGATTGATACCTGGCTGACAAGTTGATTGACAGATCTTCTGACTGAATGAAGGAATGAATTAAGGTTGAATCACTATCATGTTATAGCAGTCAGCCGTACAGAGTAGCAAAACAGACATTTATTTATATAAAAATGTTTGAATGCTATGGATATAACTCATTTGTCTGTTTTTGCTCACATTGTTTGAACTGATCAGAGGATAAAATCTGGGTGAAGTCAAACAACATTTTTGTAAATGAGGCCTCCTGCTACTCCACTTCACTCTGTTGGGCCCATAAATAAGTAATCAAGGCCGGGTCACGCTAATGGCTTCCCAGAGCAGTGAATACAGCTGTGTGTGCGTGTGTGTGTATGTGTGTGTGTGTGTGTGTGTGGGAGAGAGAGAAAGAGACACACACAGAAAGAGAGGGAGAGAGGAAGAGAGATTAATAGAGAAACAGAAAGGAGGAGAAAGGGGAGATATTGTGCGTGTGTGTGTGTGTGTGTGTGTGTGTGTGTGTGTGTGTGTGTTTGCAAGCATACATGCCCTTGGAGGGAAAAAGCACACCCTTTCTGTTCATCATCTCAAACCAAAGTGCATTAAAGCAGAGCTCTTAGCATCTCCACACGTCTCTCTGGAGCCACACACACACACACACACACACACATGCACACGTGCACATACAAACACAGATACTGTACAGAACCATGAACGCACATGCTCACACACACACACATGCACACACAACCGTTTGAATAGATACATGTGTACACACACACACACACACACACACACACACACACACACACACACAGACAGACACAAATGTATAAACATACAGAGACATACACAGGAACAAAGGTAAAGAGAAACACACACACACAAACACACACACACACACACTGAGAGAGTAGGCTCCGGATCCAGATGTGTGTGAATGTCTGCTTAGCGTGTGTGTGTGTGTGTTTGTGTGTGTGTGTGTGTGTGAGAGTGTGCGTGTGTGTGTGTGTGCTTGTTCCAATGAGTAAGTGTGCATGTCTGTATGCATGTGTAAGTGTGTGTGTTAAAAGTGTGATCGAGAAAATGAATAATGCATGAATGTTTCCCTCCACAGGCTTTTACCTTTAAACCCGTTCACCCGTTCACACACACCTCCTCTGACATGTGACCTGGTCCCGTACACAGAAGGTCACCGCTTCAATTCCCTCTGCCCATTCCTGTTTAAGTGTCCAGGACGACCCCTTACCTGCTCCAGGGTCTCTGCCCCCCCCCCCCCCCCCCCCCCGACCTTTGACCCCTCTGGTGAGATGTGTGCATGTATGTGCGTCTCGGATGCATTCTATGGGCTCTGATGGCAGTGCGACTGGGTTCTTATGGGATTTTGGGTATGGCGGTGATACAAAAGAGGCCGTTCAGGTGATATAACAGACCCTCTGGCAGCCATGTTGGAGGTCCACAGCTCCTGGGTAACAGCTACTAAGCAGCCAAAACAGCGGGTGAATTTTGAAGCCAATGAGGAAGTGGCTCCAGAAAGACTCCAAACCGCCCAACTCCATGAAGTCAATGAACCACAACCCAACTTCACTCAAAATATAAAGCCAATACATTTATTCTCAGTCTCAGTAGCTAATTTCACTTCTTCTAATGTGTGTCCTTATGGCTATTTTCAAAATAATTGTGTTATTAACAGGATATAATGGATATAAAACAGGGTTATTTTCCTAGTGATTGACAGGTCGCCTGTCCAGTGATCAAAAGGTCGCCTATTATGGGCCAATAGTAGGCCATAATCCATAATCTTTCTCTCTCTCTCTTTCATCAGGGTTCATAGCTGCATCGAACTTGCAGGGAGGAGCAAAAATGATAACCTCTGTTTTCACGCTTTTGCCTTAAAAAATAAAAGCATAGAAAAAGTACACACTTGGGGAAAAAAAACTTGAAAACCAAACAAAGTATGGATGTACAGGAGAACTTCTGTGTTGAAAATGGGTGTAAATATAACAAGTAGAGATTATTGTGCCACAGTTATGGATTTAAACTGACATGGTGGTTGACATCTATCCAAGTTGTCTGATATGAGTTTTGTGCTTGAGTAATATTTGTGTATTTGTGTCATGAGTCTTATATACTGTATGCCTTGCTATACATGCCTGTCTTGCACAGCCCTATATGACTGTTAAGACAAGCTATGAATTTTGGGGGAAATGAACAACAAACAACTTTAAACTGTCTCTCTCCTTCCCTCCTCTCCAGAGATGAGACAGGCTGATGAGTGATGCCACTTCCAAATCTGACCTCTGACCCCGCTGTTAAAGCAGTGGGTGTATAGGGGTGAGGGGCCGCCCCCCCCCTCCCCGCCCGACCCTCTACCCTTGCCGACTTGTGCATCTTCACTGTGGCCCTTGTTGTTTCTATACAGGCGCTGTCCCGGTCCGCCCTGGGAGTCCAGCTCAAAGCCCCCGCAGGAACAAAGCCGCCTGTCCGTCAAATCCCCATACAGCTGTCAATCACAGCGGAACGTATTCTTCTCTGTTTACACAGACGATCCTGACGCTCTGTCACCGCTGAGGACCGACGCTGAAACAAGGGAGGCCGGTCTCTCACACAGCGCCGCGGTGCTGAAGAGGAATGTCAATGGGCGAGACAAACGCAGAGTAATGCAAATGAAAGAGAGGTCAGAGGTCAGGGTCGCTACAGAGCAGCAGCCATGGAGCTGGGAGGGATTCTGTGTCTTGCTCAAGGACACTTCAGCACTAGTTTACCTCCAAAGGAAAATAGTAGACATCCGGGACGGAAAAAACGAAGCAGTAGTTAGCCAGATTATCATAGCTTTTTTAAAGCAAGAAGAAGCCAAATCCACATGATCCTTCCCACAATGTCCATGTTTGCTCATTGTTTGTCTTCCAGGTTTGATTTTCCAACAAAACAGCACACTGTTTGGCAGCCGACTTGGATGTCGGAGCTTCCCACCAGCATGTGAACACACATTAAGACCTGCAAACTAACTTAGCGATTAACTAACTTTGACCAAAATAAACCCAGGCCAGATGTTCCCTGTGATGGATTACCGATCTCAGCAAGTTTCAAGTCTCTGCAAGTTGATTTTCATACCGTAACAAAATTAATGGAAATAAATGGCTGCCTGGAAGCTGGGAAAAACGCATTACAACATCTAAACAAGTACAGTACGCTTTGGAAAATGTTTGGTAGTAATGTCAAGTATGCATGCAGTGTGGTCAATGGGCTAAGACATGCAGAAACACCCGGTATGCTCCTTTAACGGCTGAGTTGGTAAGATGTTGGTGCAACGTTTATGAGAGACAAACCGCTGTATTGGAGGAGAGACGACAAAGTAAAACATTGCACCACTTCCTCTCTGACAAACAAAAGCCTCATTTTTGTGGTGCTGTTCTTTGTTTTCTTTAAAATTATATTCTTGCCCCTGTTCCAGTATAATTTCAACAGTCTGCCTCTGCACAGGCATTTTCTGTAATAATTTAAGAGAGAGAGAGAGAGAGAGAGAGAGAGAGAGAGAGAGAGAAATGACGGATTAAAGGAGGAGATTTATGATCGGGATTGAGAGAAGAGAGGCAAAGAAAGACAAACAAAGACAGAAAGAAAAAGAGAGAAAACTTGATGAAACAGATGCAGAAAGAGACAGAGAGAGGAAGAAAAACTAAAACATTGAATTGTTTTCCATTACTATCTGTATTGTGTAGTACATGTACTGCAGTACATGTACTGCAGTACATGTATAGTACAAACCAAATAATCACCTCAATATACTCATATATAAACATCTCTATTAACGTACTGTATAAGCTGTTGTTTGTTGGTTTTGAAAATTTACATTTTGCAGTGGGCTAAAACAAATGATTCCTGAGAGAGATAGAGCTGGAGGTACAGATAGAAAACAAGGAAGAGAGAGAGAGATAAAGAGGGAAAGAGAAATGAGAGAGAGAGAGAAAGACAGAGAGGGAGAGAGAGAGAGAGAGAGAGAGAGAGAGAGAGAGGGAGGACTGTGCTGCTCTGCGGGTCGGACAGCTGCAGGAATGGAGGAGGGTGGGAATGCTATCTGAGAGGTCAAAGGTCAGGGGAGAGGTTTTAACTCACTTCCTGTTTCTGCTGCTTGCATGACAAGACTCCTCTCTCTGCCCTCTGGAATTCACTTCCACTCCTCCATCCCTCCCTCCCTCCCACCCTCCCTCCATCCCTCTCCGCCCCCCCCCCTCTCCCACCCGACTTTCCTCCCTCATCCATCTCTTCCTCTCCCTTTTCCCAGTGATGGATTAGCGCCTGGAGCATCTCTGGCCCAGTTTGTTTGGCTTTTGGACCTCGGCCTGCTGCCAGTCTCTCTCTCTCTCTCTCTCTCTCTCTCTCTCTCTCTCTCTCTCTCTCCCTCCCTCTCTCTCTCTCTCTCTCTCTCTCTCTCTCTCTCTCTCTCTCTCTCTCTCTCTTCCTGCTCCATTCTCCTTAGGGATGCTCTCCCTCCAAATGCACACAGGATGTGAAAATGCTCACAGGAGAATATCTTGACTATCTCTGACTGTGTGTGTGTGTGTGTGTGTGTGTGTGTGTGTGTGTGTGTGTCTGTGTGTGTGTGTGTGTGTGTGTGTGTGTTTTCTGTGTGCATGTGTGAATGTTTCTTGGTCTTTGACTCTTGTAGAATGTGTGTAACATGTTTGTGTGTGTATAACGTGTGTGTGTGTGCATCTGTGTATATTTGCTATGTTTAAGCGTTTGTGTGTGTGTGTGTGTGTGTGTGTGTGTTCTTGATTTGTAGCCTGGAAACAGGAAGCAGCGTTGCATTCCTCGCGTTTTTCAAAATGTTTCAAATTGCTGAATCATTACGACCTGAGAGAGAGAGAGAGAGAGAGAGAGAGAGAGAGAGAGAGAGAGAGAGAGAGAGAAAAGAGATACATAGAGAGAGGAAGGAAAGAGAGAGGAGGAAGAGGGAGAGAAAGTGGAGAAGGGAGAGTGATACTGAGCTCAAACGTCATTTTTCCCCATCTGCAATTTGATTATTAGCCGTAACATTTTAATGGTGTCAGGCAGACTCACCATGAGCTGTCAGACTGTGAAACCACTTCATACAGTCCTGCAGAAGAAGCCAGCAGCCAATCCGGTTTCGGCATCTTCGTTAAAGGAAGGCAACACTGAAAAACAACATACATGTAGTTTAGTAGCTTAGATCCATAGGCGAACATAGGATTGTGTGGCAGATTCATATGTAATTGGCTTTTATTCACAAAGAATGATGCTGTAAAAGAGTGCAGCGATGATCAGTTTTCATTCAAATCTATTCCAATATGCTATATATCTTTTTAGTAAAAAAAAAAGACATTCACACAAGTTCTTTGAAGGATACGGCTGGTGTTTTTAAATAAATTTTTTATTGTCAACAAATCCTATAAAAATAACAAAATCAACAATGCGTTTGCTCTACTCCCGTTACTTTCTGACTTCCCACGTTCCCTTTTTAGCCGTCAACCCGGAAGTCATCGGCTCCAATTGTAAGCTAAAAACCTTTAAATACAGCTCACAAAGACATAGTTTACATTTTAAAAATCGTTAACTGTTACCATGAAAAGTCAGGCTGTTGTAGTTATTACCAAATCAAATTCAAATGGGAACAAATTCTTCATTACGCCGGGGACTATTTTCTGTGCTACGGAACTACTTTCCTGAGATGGAAAACGTGTTTACAGCCGGCTTATTAAGTTGTTTGAGGAAAAAGTCGGCCGGCCCGGTGCATCGTGATGATGAAATATGTTGCCCAGAGCAGCAGCATGGCTCTTTGACGTGTTTTTAATAGTTTTTAATACAATGGAGTTCTATGGCTGCTGGGACATGAGGCTTTACTGGGCACCGGCTACATGGACGAGACTTGTTAGCAAAACAAATTCATTGCTGATTTTGTTATTTTCAAAGGATTTGTTGACGGTAAGAAATGCATTAAAAAACACCGGCCTTATCCTTTAATATCTCGAAAATATATCCAGTCTGTAAAAATTGTATCATTTGTTCAATTAAGGACTTACAGCATGTTATCTACTGTCCTTAAAAAATACCATAATGTGTTTTATTTTAATCCTGTAAGTGTTTCTAGCTTATTGCATTTTATTTTTTTTTACAAAAACTCTTCATTTGATCATTGTACATCAACCTCATATTGAATCTCATAATCTTGAAATCTGGCAAGAGTACAGACAAGCAACCCGTTTTAGGTCACGATGTTTACAACACACACACTTGACACACAAAGACACACACACACACACACATTTTCTGTGATTTTCAATATAGTGCGTGCATCCTGCAGTGGGGAATGCAGAGAGGAAGTGATTGAATAATTCAGCATATTTCCTGAACAATAATGGCCTGCTGCTGATAGTGGTGTGTGTTCAGTGATGGGGTTAAGTGCTCAGTACTCAGCCAGCCAAACAGTCACCCAGCCCGCCTGGTTCGCCTCAGACCCACTTTCTTTACACATACAAATAATAAAAAAACGGGGGGAAAAGGACAGGAGAAATTCAAACTGAGCAGATGAGACAAAAGAAACCCTGAGGGGATTATAAAAACGTTTCACCCCAAAACAAAAAAAAAGAGAAAGAAAGAAAATCAATATGACAAACAAACAGAGACACTTGGGGACTGAGACCAAAACCCAAACACACACACACACACACACACACACACACACACACTGCAAAAACAACAGAAAGCAGAAACACCAGGTCAGAGAAATGATTTGAAATAGTCCTGATGTGGGGAAAGAGAGAGGGTGGTGGTGAGAGGAACAGTGTGTGTGTGTGTGTGTGTGTGTGTGTGTGTGTGTGTGTGTGTCCTTGTCTTTTTCTTCTTCTTTTTTTGACATACATAACTATGATCTTAATTTTGCTTTATTTAAATGAATTGGGCCCCTTGTCTCTAGACTCCACCGGCCAGGGAAGAGCGTCACTGACCTCGAGAGGGGAGAGAAAGAGAGAGAGAGAGAGAGAGAGAGAGAGAGAGAGAGAGAGAGAGAGAGAGAGAGAGAGAGAGAGAAACTTGGAACTAGAAACTCAGAGAGAACATGCTTGATGTCAGCGTTGTATTTTGGCGTATTTTGGGATGTGGCGGGAAAACACAAGGCCCCGCATATATTTAGCCGCTTGGTCCAGGAAGCAGGATGAGAAGAGAGTGAGACGGGTGGAGGGCAGAGGGGGAGAGGAGGGGAGGGGGAGGGGGGAGGGGGGAGGGAGGGTATTGGTGAGCCTAGTGGGACGAACCGGGGTTCCCACTTTCCCACAGTCCGAGCCGGAAAAGGGCCGGACGAGGCCCTGACAGCTGGGTGAGGGACTGCACACTGCTTCCAGAGGAAGGAAAGGTCATGGTGCAAAGAGACTTACACACGCACACACACACACACACACACACACGCTTGTCTTAGTATCAAACTTGTAGGAACTAGTAGGAACTTTCATTGCCTGCATTCGTTCACTAACCAGCCTTAAAGGAACACACTAAGTTTTGGGGAGATTGGTCAACTGAACACAGACACCAAAATCATCCATGTGTCCCCGGTAGATCGTTCACTCTGCTGCTCCATGCTAACACTTTAGCATAAACTAGGTTGAGTGATAGTAGGCGAGTAGCATGATCCAATATAGGAAGACTGACCTTTTAGTAACAAAAAGCTGTTAGTGGTTTTTACCATATGGCCTGTAGATTCATAGAGCTCATAAAAAAGCAAACAGTTCAATATAGCTGATGTAGAAAGATTTATTTTTGGAACTATTTCAGGTGAGTAAACACATATTCATCCGCTGCCCAGTGATTTTTAGCTGCATGCAGTCTCCCATCACCCACCATGTTCACTTCCTATGGAAACAAGGAAAGTAGTTCCTGTTGTCATATGTAAAACTGCCAGACTGGCTGCATATCACTTGAATTTACTCACCATTCAGTTTTAGAGCTGCTGCAAGCTCTCGTTTTCTCACTTTTGAGGTAATGCTAGTCGCCTACTGTCACTCAACACAGTGAATGCTAAAGTGTTAGCATGGAGCAGCAGAGGGAACGATCTACCGGGGACACATGGATGATTTTGGTGTCTGTGTTCTTATCTCTTAACAGGTCAGTTGACCAATGAGACGATCTTCCAGAAACATCACCGTTACCCAAACCTGAACCAGACTCCTTCCCCTCCCTCCCTCACTCCTCTTCTTCTTCTTCTTCCTTTCTGTTCTCCCTCTTCTTTTCCTTTCTCTTGGTTCTTCTTCTGTTCTCCACATATATGTTCTCTCTCTCTCTCTCTCTCTCATTAGTTTTGATTTCTCTTGTCTTTCATTCTCTCCCTTCTCTTTTCTCTCCTCTCCCTTCCCTCAATTCAGTTCAATAGTTTTACTGTCATGAGTGTTTATTGGAAAGAATATTGCTAGAGCAGTTTCCAAAATTCAAACTCAAATCAGTTCTCAGAAACAACAGTTCATAAATTCAGACCATATTGAGATTATTGATTATTTAGCTTGATAACATGTACTACAGTATATGATCACCAATAATTACAATTAATTATTTGGTCTGGAAACATGAACTACACAAGAGTGCAATATGTAGAATTTCATAATAAACCCTTTCTTTCTCTCTCTTTTTCGTTCCTCGACACACACACACACACACACACACGCACTTTAATTTTTTCCCACAGTGTTCTGGTCAGGAAGCAGAGAGGGACTGTGGGAATCATTTCTGTCTGTTCCACATATGATGAGTCACTGAAGCAACACACACACACACACACACACACACACACACACTTGCACTCATGACTTAGGTCATTTTCATTTCTGGCATCATTTCAGAGAGTGCAGTCTGGCGTTTTTAACAGTCCTTTAATCTGATGTTGCTGTTTCATCACAGCTCATGCAGTCACACACACTGTATTGTTGTATTACACAGTAGATGGTATAAATGCTTACTGAATAGTAGACACTGTGACCTCTCAGATGCAAACCACAGCAGCCAACCAACCACCATCAATACCGTAAGGTTTGTCTGCTGTACCAGACACTTTGCCAGGTCTTTACAGGTTCGACTCTACTCTAAAAATCAAGTTGGATCTTCAGATGGTGAAAGTGCCTGGTGAGTTTTTTGGGTGTAGCAGCCACTGTGGCAGGTGTCTCCTCTCTGCCACCTCCAGCCTTGTGCAGGGTTGTAGCTCCCTCATGTGGTCGTCCTGTGGAGCATGGACGCTGCAACAAGCAAAAACCAAGATGGGCAAAAACCAATCTGGATTAGATGTCAGTGGAACACAACACGGTAGAAAACACTAATGAAATGAAAGAAATATAGAGAATTCCATACTCAACAATGGAAATGCAGGTAACGCTTTATTTTCCAGGTCCGCAATTTCCTAATCATTTCCTAGAAAGGAACTGTTAGGGGAAAATAGAGAAAGAGTTGAATAGTAGTTGGTAAGTTCCTCCAATTTCTTCTGTTGTTTCCAAGACAGAACCATGAAATTATGTAGTAGTTATACAGAAAATTAGAAATGAACTAAAATCAATTAAGAATTCAACAAATAACTATATTATATAACTATATGAATAATGACTTCTGATAATTGACCTCTGCCTATTATTTTTTCAATAAATAGTTTATAGTTTTTCAGTTCTTTCCAGGAAATGTTTGAGAAATTTACAGTATCTCATCGACTCTCCAGACTGCTGACAGTTTCTATAGAACTGCTGCATCACTTCATGGTTCTTTCCAGGAAACTTTCCAAGAAATGAATAGTTCCTGTCTAGAAAATTATTAGGAAATTGTGGACCCAGAAAATAAAGCGTTACCGAAGTGGATGATATGTTTTTCATGGGTTTTACATTCTTGGATGTTCCTTGTAGATGATGATGATGATGATGATGATGATGATGATGATGTTTGCTTTGTGAATGCAGCATCCAGATTACTGTGTCTGGTGACCTTTGACCTGCGCAGTTTGAACAAAACAAAGGTGTTAACATGCCCCAATCAATGGAAAGATTGAGTAGAAATCTAGATGTGCTAATTGGCCTGTGTTAATCTGATTATGACTTCACTCCGATTAAGACAATCAGGTAAAGGCTTAATTGGGTTAAGATGGGGTTCTTACTGTGAGACGACAGTTCAACAGGGAATGACACATCTTGTGAGGATCGAACCTGTGACCTTAAGGCAGAGGTGGGGACTCGAGTCACATGACTTGGACTCGAGTCACATGACTTGAACTCGAGTCACAGTTTTAATAGCTTGAGACTTGACTTGATGTATGAAGACAAGACTTGAGACTTGACTTGACTTGGGTTCTGGTGACTTGGGACTTGACTTGACTTGGGTTCTGGTGACTTGGGACTTGACTTTGACTTGTACTTTGAAGACTTGAAAAGACATTAATCACATGGACTTGACTTAGACTTGACTTGGTAATCTACATTTAGACTTGGGACTTGACTTGAGACTTGTGTCTCAAGACTTGGGACTCAAGTAAAGTTGACTTGGTCACACCTCTAAGGTTGTGGGACGGTCTCTCCAATCAGCACACTATTAGTAGCCTATGTGATATGACAGTAAATGTTATTTCTATAGCACGTATCTAAAAGCAGAGTTTACAAAGTGCTTTACATGAAGACATAAAAACAAGAATAGTACAATACATAATGAGGAAATAAATCTATGATGCATAAAACTACGATGATGGTCATGACGCACAAGCAAGAGAAAACACGTTAAAGAAGTGTGAATGAATACGCAAATGAAATCAGATGAAAGCAAACAAAAATAAACAACAGGAGATTAAAGGTGAGCAAAATCAAAAACAGTTACAGTCTATAAAAGTGTGTTTTAAGATGTGATTTTGTGGGTGAGAGAGTGACTGCAGTTTCCAAAACCACCAAACAAAGTTGTCAAAAAAGGCATTTCTAACAAATATGAACAAACTCAGCAAACAGTTTCACATAAAAGCTGAACCAGGCTCTCCGTATATTCAAAAGTAGCCGCTATCTCACCAATATAGACCTGTAGGAAATCATTTAGAGATGTTTCTATCCAAACAGCACTTATTTAAGGTTAAGAAAGAAGAAATGTAAAAAAAAAAAATAAACTAAATGACAATACCAGCTGAACAACAAGGCTGGTATTATGGTCTGGATCTTACGTAAACCCAAAGAGCAGCAAAGTGCAGAGAGCACACAACTTTATTTTCCTGCCTCCATTCACCACAGAGCCGCCTCATCAATAATGCAAAGATGCTCTAGTTTCTAGAATGGGTTGCAGGAGGGGGGAGGAGGTGGAGAGGGTGGGGGGTGGGGGGGGTTGAGGAGGACATGGAGGGCGAGCAAGAAGAGGAGGAAGAGGAAGAGGAGGAGGGAGAAGAAGCATGTTACGGAAGCCCTTGTTTTTTAAAGCAGGGTCCCACATTCACTTGGACATCAAAATAAAGGACTTTTAGGCTTTCAAGGTGAAAATTTGGTGAAATTAAATACCCCGTGAAGCATCTTTACTTCCTTAATGTGATGTATTTCCTGTTGAAACAGGATGTTGAGGCGGGACATAACGCAGGGAGGGATCATTCAAAAGTGTAAACTAATGGGAGAGCAGTTAGGGAGAGAAAGGCAGTTTTATTTGATGGGAGGGGAAGAGGGGCGGAGGGGCAGAGGGGCGGGACTGTTCAGATATCTGTGATGTTTTATTGGTTGGAATTCATATTTACACCTCCTGGTACATCATCACCGTTAAAGATACACTGACTTACAGGAGGTAAAAGTAATGAGAATTAATTTCACGGGGACTTTAAAGGACTCCAGATCGGCATGTTTTGGGGGTAAGATGTGACATCACAGAGGCCTTGTTTTTATCTTGTCAAGTCAACAAATCCTGATTAAATCATTCGAATTTTAAAATGTAGAAAGGTCCAGAGAGCTGAGGCATACCGATGAATTCGGGTGCTTCATTTTAATAAAAAATCAAGTAGTTTCAAGGCCATGCATTCATTTTCAAAAACGTTTAAGGCCTCCTTCAAGGATTTTCAAGGACAGAGGGGAACCCTGTTAAAGGTAATACATGAAGCATTTTAACATCAATAAATACTTGCCACCTTAGTTTTGAGAAATTAGTGTAATTACTGTAAACAAACAACTGACGAGCCTGTCAACCTCTACTCTGCATTTTCCATGAGCCCCTTTCACACATGAAACCCATAAGATTGCCGTTTTAATTTTTCCGGTAAAGACATGCCTTTCTGCTTTTTTAATTTAATGCTGCCATTCACACAATACTGTCCAGAAGCAGACACATGACGTGTTGAAAACAGGTGAAAGTCAGTTTGCTCAGAGAAGAGAGAAGGACCTGACAGAAAAAAAAATCTGTAAAATAAAGCTAATTCCTTTTGTACTTTCTGCAGTTGTTTTTTTTTTTACTACTTCCATACCTACTTCCTGTGTTTTACTTCCTCCTCTTGTTCTTTCCTTTGTTTTTAACCATTTCCTAGCCTCACTTTCTATAGTTTATCCACTGGTGAGTGGAGCAACATGAGGGGTGCGGTACAGTTTCGGACCACATGGTGGCAGCATTGGAGCACAGTAGGGATCGCTTGGTGAGCGAGTCCCAGGGCCTCGCCGTGTTCCTCCAGTGGAGCCGTCAGGAGTCGGGGGCCCCTGACTGGATGTGAAACAAGGAGCTGAAGACCGCACGGCTTTATGCTACAAGCCGCTTCAGTCCTCCAGGTTTGGGTCTGTCCAGCTGTACAGACTGAAGCGTCTTTCCCAGGTTTACAGCATAGACACAACAGTTTGGGATTCACTGTCTTGCTCAAAGGAACCTCGACCGGTCCACCCTCGGATCCTCTTACACCGTTAGATATCATCAATTTATGATGCTCAGCTCATTCCAGGAGTTATGGTTGTAAGTAACTTTTTAGGTGAACCCACTCTCCCTCAACCTGCCTCGTCTACTTCTACTCCAGTTAGTGATTTCCTACATTTCCCAGAATTACTTTCAACCACCCTCAGAGAACGGGCCTGAACTTGTTGCATTCAGCTGTGGGTTTTACGGTCGGTATAATAATATAGCGATGGTAAGAGCAAGAGACTGAGGGGTTTTTTCCAGTGAAGAAAAAGTGAGAGTCGCTCCTTAACTCAACCTGTCTCTCTGCTGCATTGCATTCTGGTCTCTCTCCTGCTCCTGTGGGTGGAGAAACTGGTCTCTCTCCTCTTCTACGATGGATTTCTCCCTGTATGATTGTTGAACGTCTCTCGGTGCAAAAATGGCGGCTCTAGAAAGAAGCCCTCGCTCTTTGATTCTGAGGGACTGACACCAAAACCTGACGTTTACCGCTGATGTTTTACATTTACATCAAACTCCACTGTAGCTGCTGGAAACATCTGTGTGTGATATCACGTCATCTGCATTTGGCCAGTTATCTGAGGAGAAAAATACACCGCATACATACATACACGCAATGTGCAACACCAATAGCTGTTTTTTAGTGTTTTAGGGTGGCTCTTTCCTTTTAAGGAGCTTCAGTCAGAGCTTCAGTGAGTCGTCCCAGGCAGCAGTTTTAGGTTTACCCACCTATACAGATTCTATCCATTTTTCTCCCACCAAAACATATAGAGCATACCCCCCACATCAGTCCAATTACTACTGATACACACAGAGACAGCAGTCACAGTATCTCCCTCCCCTGGGTGCATCAGAATAACGGTTACGCCATGTCATGGTCAAGCAATGTCAGAGAAGGCTCTGGACACATCCCCAAAAAGAATGATCCGGAAAGAGAAAATCAATCAAGTTTTACTCTTTTTTAGACATGGGAAGTTGGAAGGAACTGCCTGGTAACCAGTTGGTGGAGAGGCACAGAGTTTGGGTTCCTCTGTATAATTGATATAATCTTGTCTGCAGGGCTACAGCAGGGCAGATGCAGGATAAATGCATGAATAAGGACTTCTATTATGGCTACCACTGTACCTAAACTACCAGTCAACAGTCTGGACCCACCTGACTGAATGCTCTATGTTTTTCATTCTCTTAAAGCCATTTTGATCTAAAGGCTTTTGCTTAAATGCTTGAAATTAGTTTCTTAGACAAATATAAATAGTGAAGTTGATCCTATGTATGAATTTCTTTCCAAAGCCTTTTGTCTTTCCATCAAAGCAAAGGGCGGCTACTTTAAAGAATCTAAAATATAAGATAGTTTTGATTTTGTTTAACACTTTTTTGGTCGCTGCATAATTCCATTTGTGTTATTTCATAGTTTTGATGTCTTTACTGTTATTCTAAAATGTGGAAAATAGTAAAAATAAAGAAAAATGTGGTGCGTCCAAAGTGTACATCTTTATAGAATAAAGGGTATCAGCTTAATAGCTACTGTCACACATGCACAAAGCTGGTGCAGACATAGTATACCACCATAGAGTGATATTTAATTTGTTTTTTACCTTCTAGGTGGGCAGACAGGCTTGTTTCAAGACGTTTTCTGAACAGTGCAGATCTGCAGGGTGGAGGTTCGGGACGGATCATGTTACACAGGAGCTCGACAGCACATCCATCACTGTGTGACAGCCCAAATAAAGTGGATGGAATTTGACAATACATATTTCATCTTATATAGGAATCTGAGTACTGTAATTTGAGTAGCTTCACACAATTTACATGCATTTCTTTTTAAATCCAGCCAAATACAAATGACATAATACACAAAAGTAATTAAATATGTAATTCAAATACATTTAATTAAAATACTGCCCATCTCTGCATAGTTTAGTTTGCAATTGCATAGTTTGTGTAGAGTCTGTTTATATAATCTGCACCAGTAATTCCTTGTAAATGATTCATTATGCTTCATCATTCTGCTCTTTGATCATGAGGATGATACACAAGCAACTTTGTCTGGTCTTACCTCGCACCGCGAACCTGATCTATAATGTAACAGTTACAATATGACTGATGTCGATTCCTACTTTGAAAAATACAAAATCATGCAAAATCTGATGGTTTTTCAGATAGCAGCGTTCGATACTTCTGTGTTCAAATAGGGATGTTGGGCCTTTAATTTGGACGTTGTGCTTTGACAGCTGGAACCTTCTTGACTCCAGTCTCTGAATCACAGCTGTGGGAGCGAGGCGTCGTGAGGCGGACTTCTCTCTGCAGGCGAGGTCCTGCTAAGTCTACCAAGCACAGACAGATCCAGTGAGAGGATAAATTAAACAATCAATGCTTACATGAGCATGTAGTTAATGCAAGGGACACCAAACACTATTTATAATATCTGTAAAGGTGATTCTGAACCCCGTGTTACTACTATTAACACTCTCTCTCTCTGTCTCTCTCTCTCTCTCTCTCTCTCCCTCCCTCTGTTTCACACACACACACTCTCTCTCACACACACACACACAGTTGGTGTGATGCAGCAGAGCCCCTGGCTGA
>NC_136007.1:5375520-5385520 GCF_048128805.1 Centroberyx gerrardi | reverse complement strand
AGGCGGGCTGCAGCTCTGATGTTGTGGCTTGTCGGGGTGAGGTGTCTCGCCACAGGGTGCTTCTGATCCGGCGTTGAGGTGGAGGAGTGTTAACACTGACTTCAATCCAAACCACCGCAGCCCGCTCTGTTCTGCCTGCCGCAGCACTGCCAGGAGGCTTCAAAGACCGCTTCGGCAGCCAGACTTCAGTGATGTGTCCGCCTGATAGCTTGATATTCAAATGCGCTTTTCATATCGCTTTATAGCTCTGAGAAATTCTGCTGATCAAATGTAGCCACGCGTCTGGAAGATTTTCTGACACCTGAAGTCGGGTTTTTGCCTCAGTTGCTGTTCGTACACAGCTGGAGCATTTCCCGATGCTGATGTTCTGTCTAAGGAATGACTGTGTGTCAGTGTGTGAATGTGAAGCAGGACGTCGCTTGAAGGAGAGCCTGCCTGCTCAGTCAGTTTTCCCTGGATAAATAAAGGAAGGCTGAATAAAAACCTCATCCAGCGTCTCGCGGACCGCGGTGCTGTAACCGTTACATCAGTGCTGCAAGACCTCTGATAGCCACACAGCTGCTTAGCCATGTGGATTTCTAACAAGCCTCTCATCACCTGGGACAAACTGAACCCGACTAACAGGCTAACAGGCTCCTCCCCGTCAAATAAGTTACAATTCCTGAGAGAGGAAAGAGATGAAAAGTGGAAACTGTGACCAGAATAACCAGAAAATGACCCACACTCTTATCTTTACCGTGCTGCTAACAAGACCACAGTTTTCCACACAGAGGATTCATAAAATTTTATCTAGTTTCTGTTATGTGAACCCCAGAAACACAAGCTGACTGCTATGACATCCAGTCATGGGATAATTTAAATAGATAAATACACATCATAATCTAATCATAACACTTACTATTCGTCACAGTAATATATACCGTATTTCCTCTAATATTGGCCCGGGCCTTTATTTACCTCAACTGCAGAGGGTATCAGGCTTATATTAGAGACAGGCCTTTATTTCTAATTCCCTCTGATAAGTATATTTGCTCATATTTTAGTACGAAGCTCCTTGTTTTCCGATCTGCTTCTGTTGGGGTACGTTAGGTAGCCGTTTTTTTGTTACTGCAATGCATTACGATAATTACGGTAATCGACGACGGCACGCTCCAGAGACTTCCGCCGGCCGAGCCGTCTTGTGGCACTTGTACGTTACTACAAACTACAGTTACATTATATAACAGGCAGCAGGAGTTTACCGGTATCCACCGTTGTTTGCATGTAAGCCGAAGCTAACTGAAGCTAACTGAACCTGGGCGCCGATGTGTTCCCGGTGATCCGGCCCAGATTTCAGGGGGGGTCCCGACGCCGATGCGTCACCGGGCCTCCGGGGCTTGGATCGGGAGGATCAATGCGGGCCGTGGGCGCGGTGGAGAGGACAGCGGCGGAGAGAGGAGATGGACACGGTCCAGCCATATACTAGGTTTTGACCTAGTCTTGTTTCCTTTGTTTTTTTCCCCGGCCTGTATTTGGGGCCGGCCTTTATTTGTTCGTGTCGACCACGGCCCCGGCCATTATCGGAGACCCGGCTTTTAATTGACTACAGGCCACTATTAGAGGAAACACGGTAGTTATTTTATTCATCTGGACTGTGGATCAGGCTACATAGTTGTCAGTATTACCATGGTTGAAGACGCTATTGACATTTTTTGACCAGGTAGGACGAAAGTCTGCTAACTATCCAGCTAACGTTAGCTAACACAGGTTAGCTGCGCCGGGTAGCCGAGTGCCGCTAGCTAGTTAGCATTTGCTACTAGCCGACCCAGAGAGCTTACATTAAAACTAATTTTCGGCCGCTGCTGTCAAGTCATAATATGCACACCATAAGAGATGTTATTGCGTAATGTAATACAAAAGTTACAGTCATTCAAAGTCAAATTACCTGGTCCAGGGAAGCCATTTTCACTGAGGGGGAAACTGTTTACTAGTGAGCGACACTGGCTGCTACACCTTCTTTAATAATATAATTGGTAATATAATACTTCTGTGGTTGTTTGGTTGTAGTCTGAACATCCTTTCAAATGCTTTTCACCACCAGAGGGGGAGAGAAAGTGAGGAAATTGTGGAAATCCCACATTTCAGCTTTACTGACCCCTACCTGTGAGCAGTGGGAACTACAACAATACTGACAGAGCTTCTCTCGTCCCACACCAGTCTCTGGCACAACGTGCTTTACCTGCATGTCGACATTTTGTTTTTATTATTTGTTTTATTCATTATGAGTCAGCATCACATTTTCCGTTGGAGATCAGATTTGAGAGCGAGGACAGTTTCTGTTTGAGGATTTAACCAGAATAGTATATTTGTTTTTATATTTATTTCTTTTTTTCCAGTGTTATATATTATTTTAAAGGCAGTATTTTTCAGTCTTTGTCTCTCACTTACATGGACCTTGGGCACCACCACTGGAGAGCAAGTTAAAGTGGAAGAATGAAGGAGAAGAAGAAGAAGAAGAAGAAGAAGAAGTAGAAGTAGAAGAAGAAGGAGGGAGGGAGTAATGTTTTTATACGGCGGGGTTGCTGCTGCTGTTTGAGAGGAAAATAAGAAAAGCCGCAGAGACAGAGGGGATGATGGGGAGAAAGAGTGAGTTTGTGTGATAAAGAGGTGTCTGAAATCTAATATCAGAAAGATTTATTTATTTTGCAACGAGGGGAGGGAGGGGAAGAGGGGTTTGGAAATTGTTGGGGGAGTTTTGAGCATTGAGGTGCCGCGCTGAGAGATTTCAAGGCCAGCGAATCTCGAAAACACAAAAGTAGGAGAAAAAAAAAAGCGGTATTTTTTTCATTATCAATCCTCAAAATGAATTATTATTATTTTTTTAAACAGAGCAGGGAGGGGATGTGGGGGGGATACTTGATTTTTCTTTTTTCTCTGTTTTTTTTTTCTCTTCTCTCTCCTCTTTTCTCCTTATTTTTCAACAGATGTAAAAATGATTGAAATCCCAGCAGGCCTCATTACCGCGGCCCTCCAGAGAGCCGGGGCAGGGCTTAAGGTCTTCAAGTAACGATTGAAACATGATTTGTATTAAAGCCAACGATCTTCCTCGCCAGAGCATCAAATTAGCGAGAACCTCTGGTGAAGAAAGGAAGAGATATAACCAAAATATAATTGTCTCTGACGCCTGGAGCCACGGATAACATCACGAGCTGAGACACAGGGAGAGCAGTCAAGGAAAGTTTGCTTACTGACATCGCTGTCGTAGTTTACCGATGGAAATGCTGCAATATTGCATGAAAAAACACTCCGACAGGGACAAAACCTTAAGATCGTGCACTGTACAGGTGCTGATCTGAACCCCTCGCACCCTTTTCCCCTTAAATTTCCTCTTAAGTAGCTTCAGCTTCAGCTTCAAGTTAGAAAAAAAAAAAATGTTTCCGTATTGTACGACTATATCACAAACGTATTCTGTATCCAATGTTTCTGAAGCTGCATCATGCTTCTATTGAGTGAAATATTCAAATGCAAGACGGCGTTTTTTTACGGATGCTCCATTACATCAAATGGAAAAAAAATCTAGATGTTTGTGCATCTTTTTACACACATTTCCCTGTAATTCAGCAGGACATATGTGGTATCTTTGGAAACCTTTGGATCTTGACTAGAATTTAAAATAAAGTTCTGTGGGTTTGAACAAAGCTTGGCTGCAAAACGTGAGTTTGACATGACAGATGTGCATGCAGCACCGGCAGGGTCGACGTGGCTTTAAGCATGTTGGTGTTGAGATTGTTTCCTTGTTGAATTGAATGAAACATTGCCTCGTAATTTAAGCAGCTGGAAGGAAAGCCGGTGAAGTAAGTGTGTGTTGTCTGTGGATCAGCGGAGTGTTTGATGCTGAGGATCACAGTCCCACAGGAGACGGTACAGTGGCGTCTGTGTTTGAATAATCAGACCTTTGTTTTTGCCTGTTTGTTAATGGAGAGGGTTTAACCTTACAAATCCCATCCCTTTGCATCACAGCACATTATTTCCCAGAGCTTCTCATCTCCTGCAGCCTTTCCCTTCTGGAGCGGACGGGACGGAGACAAGCTAAATATTGGAAGAGCTCTTTTCCAAAATATAAATCCTCTTTGGAAAACACTCATTACCTTCAATACCTCTAAAAAATAAAGGATTATGTCAGGAGAAGTGCTGCCATTTTGTCAACCGAGGACACAATATAAAGAACCTCCATTCCAAAGTTGCATAATTACCTTTGATTATTTGTTATGAATCATTTTGTCAGACGAGGTGTCACTCTTTTCAAATGGTGAATATCTTATTTTTTAGAACCAAACTCTTCATTTGTAGCCCATTAATTTAGTTGAAGGGGAATACCGCTCAATGTAAGAATTTGTATTCCTACGCTCAAGGATTTTCCAATCAATATTTGTGAATACAAACAACTTTCCCTCAAAGACGGAGATCAAAGAACCAAGACTCAAACATGTGACATCATCAAGTATGGCTTCAGATTTTCCAAACTCTTCCCTTTGAGTAACTCAGTTCCTGGAGGGATTCATTTCAAAACCATATATACAGTATATATCTATCTACTAAATGAAGTTCATTGCTCTATACTTCCAAAATATACTGTAGCTTATTTTGTCGTTTGAGATATCACAAGGTCTTGTAGGTTTAAACATCCCGTACCTACCTTACCTACGTATATACTATACTGTATACTATACTTGTACAGCAAGTAAGCAAGAACTGTGTACTTGTACCTGTACATATGACAAATAAAACTTGAACTTGAAGCAGGATTTATTTCTATACATATAATACAGGAGGCAGGTATCGAAATGAAAGAATCTGCAAAAGAAGAAGGACGGGGAGATGGATGAAGAGGAAGAGAAGAGCAGGAAGTAGTGGGAAAGTATAGGAGAAGAAGAAAAAGCAGGAAGGGCAGGATGACGAGTCGCAGGTGAAAGAGGGAGGAGAGACAGAAAAAAAGAGGTGGAGGAGAGAGATGAGGATGAGGATGAAGCTTGATTGATGTAATATCCTCGGGAGCGAGCCTGATGTCTGACCCTCGCCGAGCCCCGCGGAGAGGGCTCGCCTCCTCTGTATGTGTGTGTGTGTGTGTGTGTGTGTGTGTGAGAGTGTGTGTGTGTGTGTGTGTGTGAGTGTGTGTGTGTGTGTGCGCTCGACACACCCTCAGGCCTGTACTGCAGTCTATAGATTCTGCTCTGATTCTCTGTCTACCCCCATCCATCCACTCCCCCTCTCCTCCCTCCCTCCTTGCATCCCTCTCTCCTTTTAAATCTTTGTCAACAATATCTCCCTTTTCCTTCAACTCCGATATCCCTCATCTCTGAGCCTCTCTCTCTCTCTCTCTCTCTCTCTCTCTCTCTCTCTGTCTCATCCTGCAAGCATTTGACAGATGGCGATGTGAAGGAAGAGGCCAAGTTCAGCGTAAACTCAAATGAGCATGAAAGTTTCACAATAAGATATTATGGCACTTCATACGAAACCAGTTTTGGTTTGAACTGATATCAGAAAGATATTTAGGTCCCAGTTTCATAAAACGATGCATAGCAGATATGGTCGACTACGAACGTCTTCTCAAATTTCATTTTTGGTGTTATATTTACACAAGTTTTCAGTCGTATCAACATCTTTTCAACGTCTAAATGTTGGCTGAACTACCTGTCGTCTGTCACTTTTTTTCCTCTTTTGGTCTTTCTCTCCTCCCTCGTTCTCCTCTCCTCCTCCCTCCCCTACAATTCCTTGTGTCTTTCACCTCCCCGCCGTCTCCTTTTCTTTCTCCTTTTCTCTACGCCTCTCCATCTCCATCTCTGTCTTTCCTCCTCTCCGACTCTCCCTTTCTCCTTCTCCCCTCCCTCTCTCCCCGAGTTTGACCCCGAGGCCAGGCGGCGAGTCCGCAGAGGATAGAGGAGAAAGGAGAGGTGAGGAAAAAAAATAAATAAATAAAAAAAAACCTCTCACGTCACTCACTCTTCCTCCTCCTCCTCCTCCTCCTCCTCCTCCTCCTCATCCTGCTCCTCACGTCTCCCTTCTCTCCCCGTTTGTCTCTGTGAATAAAGAGCTTTGAAGGGGAGAAAAGGAGTCGGTATCGATTGGCCCTCTGAAAGATGCAGCCCGAGCAGCCAGACCCCCGCCGCATTGTGAGCGCGCCTCCCACCCCTATCACACCGGCGGATCGATAGCTCCCTGCTTGGAGCGGGCCGGGAGTGAGGCAGGGGGTGGGAGGGGTGTGGGGGAGGAAGAGGAGGAGGAGGAGAGGGTGAAGCAGGTTTCCACCGGCCCTTCTGAGGAAGGAAGAGTGATGAGAGGAGCGGCTGAGAGGCTGATTGACAGGCGGTGGCGGTGGCGGGGGGGGGGGGGGGGGGGGGGGGTAGAAATTAACGATTGAATGTACTGTATGTGTTTCTCATCAACAAGGAGTCATGATTTGTTTCTTGTGAGGATCGTTCTCTCCATATAGGCCCGCATGAAAATATTAAACATGACGAATCACTGTCTGGAATCAACTTTTTGACCCACCTGCTAAACTGAAGAAATTCACCTGCTAAGAATCATTTTTATTTGCCAAAATAGCGAATATAATCTATGATAATTTAAAACTTTACTTAATTCAAAAGAGAGCTTTTTGAAGCGTACCCCCCCCCCCCCCCCCACCACCACCACCACCACCACACACACATACACACAATGTTTTGAATTTTGATATTAATCCTCATGTAACATTAGGCAAGTGATCCACCCAGACAGCAGAGAAACAGGAGGGAAAGTTCCAGAAGTTTAAACGCCACCGCTTTGTGTAGAGTAGCGTAGCAGGCAGCCAATCAGGAGCCAGCTGGTGGAACAGCAGGGACAAAGTCTTCACAGTGAAGAACTCCCTCTCAGGTAGTATGGCTTTTATACAGAGACCATTGTATAAAAGCCCTAGTTACCACAAGCCAGCTGTTTCAGAGACACGTTCAACGTCAACCCAAACAAACACAACATTTTCAGAGTATATTAGCATGGTAAAAATTTATATCAAAACATCTTTGGAAACTGTTTTGAATTTCAACGTTTATTCATTTCCTTTTGAGAATACAGTCTGTTCAAAATAACAATCAACCCGCTGACCTTCTTGACCTCTTGTTCCTCACCAGGCTTCACCCGCTGCTGAAAGAGCAGGGAGGGATACTCACTTTATTCACACGGCGGCCATATTTGATTTACATCATACTCTGAGTAGGAAACCCTATGCAGATGTAGCAGCAAAATCTTAAAATATACATCAAAATTACCCGTCGACATCGTTTGCATCTGCTCATCTGTCTTCCAGGTAGAGGGATTTCCAACCCAAGCCTGACGCGAATCAAACATGGCTGCCGTGTGAATAGAGCGAACAGGGGATATGAGGAGGTTAAAAGAGATCAGGTTACGCTGATCCCCCCCCCCCCCCCCCCCTCTCACTGCCTCCCCCTCAACGCTCGACCTTGACCCCGCTCGCCGCAGATGGATTGTTTAAATTCATGAAATGTTTGGATTATTGAATTTACATTTTAGACATTCAGCCGATGCTCTTATCCTGCGCCTGTTAGGAATGGTTGTCTTCTTGGACCCAAATGCAGACACAGACAAAATGTAAAAGGAAAAGCGATTTATTGGAGGTTGGAATTAGAAGTGGTGAGATGAAGGCAGGCAGCCGGAGTAGGGAAGATGATCGGAGCTGGGCTGACCGGCGAGCTGACGAGCTGGTGGGTTAGCCGGTGAGCGAGACGGCTGGCTGGAGCTCGGGTTGGAGTGTAACGAGCTGGCGGACAGGCAGGAAAGCTGGGTGGCTGGCAGATGTGGCGTGGGCAGGTGGAGAGACTCATGGAGGAAATCCTGGGCACAGGAGAGACACGATCAACATGAACAGAACTTGATACACAAGGTAAGTCCAGACATAAAGTGCAGAGCGACCGAGAGTGTGTCTACCACGGAGTTGGTGGAACAATCTGGCGACCACTGGTAGGTACGCCGGGGTTGATATACAGGAGGTGATGAGTGATGAGGTTCAGGTGTGTCGGCAACTCAGGAGCCCAGGAGCTGGGAAGGAGAGGGAGCCACGCCCACGCCACACACGACAGACACAGACAAACACAGAAAGACAAACCAGGGAGGCGGAGACACACAGGGGGCAGGGAACAACGAGAAACACAGGGAAAACTAGAGTCATGGCAAGAGCCATGACAGCGCCGGGGAGCCGGTAGGGGATCGGCGTCTCGCCCAAGGACGCTCCGACGGGACGCTCCGACGGGACGCTCCGACGGGACGCTCCGACGGGACGCTCCGACGGGACGCTCCGACGGGGCGTTCCGACAGGACACACGTGGCTGCTGATGGGATCGGACCTGTGGCACTTCAGTTTCTGGACGGTTTCTCGAACCACTGGGACACCAGGAAACACACAAATGTGATATATATCTCAGAAACTACACCTGAAAGAGGCTGCAGCTGGACAGAGGTGAAGATTTCACTTTGTCGTAGGACAAAATTAAAGACATTTTTGGAAAGGCCTTGACCTGGAGAGTAACATATGTCAATATGAAGAACATGGGTGGTTCCTGTACTGCAATATTGCCCTTTGAACTCTGACCCCGGGCTACTTTTGAAGGCTTATTATGCAGCAACACAAGGGGCTAGAGACATGGGGTCAACTTCTCTAGAAAGCTATTGAGCTGTACTTTCATGGGAGTGGGGTTACTGATGGCAGGCGGCACTGAGTTGGGTTGAAATGCAATATTTTCTGAAATTCTCCTGCTTCCCATTAAGGTGGCTGAAATCTGACAAAAGATTTGTTCTTTTCCACCCTCAAATACCCCAGTAACAATGTCAATTCCCTGTTTACAACGTCAACTATGGGAGAAACAACGACAAAACAACAAAACCCACGGAGCAGGGCTTTTATTGTGAAGTGCTCATAGGAAGTGCCAAACAGTGCAAACTGTAGTTTGCTGTTTACTGGCAAACTGCTCAATATTAGAAAGAATAAGCAATACAATCTGAACCAACAGGTTGATGTTATAAGAGGATATAATCAAAAAAATTATTAACTTTTGTTGGGGCTATTTTGCCGCGATTTCATCAGCTCTGTTTCATGGGCAGAGAGAGTTATGTTCAATGACGAAACGGATTAGCAACGCTTTGAAACGTTAACTCCCGACTGCATTCTTCTATTTAAATTGTGCTTATTGTAAAGTAGATGTAACGATACAGTCGTTATAAAGTGCTATATTTTATGGAGTTTATTGAGATGCCACTGAAATAACTTGTTATATACGTAGGTTATGAGGCAAATTTATTTATTTATCTAGCAGGTGACATCAAATGGTAAATACAAGCGATTTTTTTTTTTCATTTGGCCTCGAAATTGATCTATGATACTAACCTTTTTTTTTTTTTTTTTTTTTTTTTTTAATATTAGCACCAAAGAGCTCAAGCAAAGAAATGCATCAAAGCGGAATGCCTTATTTGGGCAGAAAATGTAGCCAGACTGTGTGTTTCGTGGTCCAGGAGAGAAAGTTGCAGGCGTCCCATACTGCCGCGAGAGGCTTTACCATGGAGTCTGTGGGACACCCGGGGCGTCCCATACAGACGCAGAAGGGTACCTTTAGCGTCGTTATAGCGACGCCAAGGGATTTGACAAAGAGTCAACATAGGACGAGTTGGGAATGAGAACGGGTCGGTAGATGTCACATTGGGCTCCTATACATTTAAAAAAATGCCTTATACTGTAAAATCCCATTTTTGCTTCAGGTTTTCAGTCCTTTATCAATAAACTCTAGCAGTTACCTATGATATCTATAGTAAATAAGCACATTTTGGTACTTTTCTCTTCACATAACTGGTCGGTTTAGAAGATTTGTTCCAAGTTTGTGACATTTCATTCTTCGTTCATTCAGTTCAGACATTTAGCTCGTATCTAGAGACAGTGAGTGCAATGGTAAAATAAGCTTTGATTCCTGTATCAGCATCA